>NW_027480608.1:600000-774211 GCF_051401765.1 Calliopsis andreniformis
ATTGATGATTGATGATTGAAGACTGAGGATTGAGTATTGAGGATATTCTATTGAGGATTGAAGATTGAGGATTGAGGGTTGAGGATTGAGGATTAAGTGTTGAGGATTGAAGGTTGAGGTTTGAGGATTGATGATTGAGGATTGAGGATTGGGGATTCAGGATTGAGGAGTGATGGTTGAGGATTGAGGATTAAGGGTGGAGTATTGAAGGTTGAGGTTTGAGGATTGACGACTGAGGGTTGAGGATTGGGTATTGAGGATTGAGGATTGACGGCTGAAGATTGAGGATTGACGACTGAGGATTGAGGATAGAGGGTTGAGGATTGAGGGTTTAGGATTGAGGATTGAGGATTGAGGATTGAGGATTGAGGGTTGAGGATTGAGGATTGAGGATGGAGGATTGAGGATTGAGGATTGAGGATTGAGGATAGAGGATTGAGGATTTAGCATTGAGTATTGAGTGTTGATGTTTGAAGATTGAGGATTGAGTATTGAGGATTGAGGATTGAGGATTGAGGATAGAGGATTGAGGACTGTGGATTGAGGATTGAAGATTGAGGATTGAGAATTCATGACTGAGGATTGAGGATTGAGGATTGAGCATTGAATATTGAGGATTGAGGTTTGAGGACGGAGGATTGAGGATTGATGGTTGAGGATTGAGGATTGAGGATCGGGGATTGAGGATTGAGGATTGATGGTTGAGGATTGAGGATTAAGTGTTGAGGATTGAAGGTTGAGGTTTGAGGATTGACGATTGAGGGCTGAGGATTGGGTATTGAGGATTGAGGATTGATGTCTGAAGATTGAGGATTGACGATTGAGGATTGAGGATTGAGGATTGAGCATTGAGTATTGAGGGTTGAGGATTGAGGATTGAGGATTGAGGATTGAGGATTGAGGATTGAGGATTGAGGATTGAGGATTGAGGGCTGAGTATTGAGGATTGAGGATTGAGTATTGAGCATTGAGGATTGAGGGTTGAGGATTGAGGATTGATGATTGAGGATTGAGAATTGATGACTGAG
Source organism: Calliopsis andreniformis (assembly GCF_051401765.1). Classification (NCBI taxonomy): domain Eukaryota; kingdom Metazoa; phylum Arthropoda; class Insecta; order Hymenoptera; family Andrenidae; genus Calliopsis; species Calliopsis andreniformis. The sequence goes on from NW_027480608.1 coordinate 601,029, forward strand.
GACTGAGGATTGTGGATTGTGCATTGAATATTGAGGATTGAGGATTGAGGATTGAGGTTTGAGGATTGAGGATTGAGAATTGAGAATTGAGTGTTGAGTATTGAGGATTGAGCATTGAGGATTGAGGGTTGAGGATTGAGGATTGAGGATTGAGGACTGAGGATTGAGGATTGATGATTGAGGACTGAGGATTGATGACTGAGGATTGTGCATTGAGGATTGTGTGTTGAGGAAAGATGATTGAGGATTGAGGATAGAGGTTTGAGGACTGAGGATTGAGGATTGAAGATTGAGGATTGAAAATTGATGACTGAGTATTGAGGATTGAGGATTGTGCATTGAATGTTGGGGATTGAGGTTTGAGGACGGAGGATTGAGGATTGAGGATTGAGGATTGAGGATTAAGTGTTGAGGATTGAAGGTTGAGGTTTGAGGATTGGTGATTGAGGATTGAGGTTTGGGGATTGAGAACTGAGGATTGGTGGTTGAGGATTGAGGGTTAAGGGTGGAGGATTGAAGGTTGAGGTTTGAGGATTGACGATTGAGGGTTGAGGATTGCGTATTGAGGATTGAGGATTGATGGCTGAAGGTTGAGGATTGACGATTGAGGATTGAGGATTGAGGATTGATGATTGAGGATTGAGGATTGAGGATTGAAGGTTTAGGACTGAGTATTGAAAACTGAGAATTGATGATATTCAATTGAGGATTGAAAATTGAGTATTGAGGATTGAGGATTGAGGATTAAGGGTTGAGGATTGAAGGTTGAGGTTTGAGGATTGATGATTGAGGATTGAGGATTGAGGATTGATGGTTGAGGATTGAGTATTGACGATTGAGGTTTGAGGACTGAGGATTGAGGATTGAGGACTGAGGATAGAGGATTGAGGATTGAGCATTGAGTATTGAGTGTTGAGGATTGAAGATTGAGGATTGAGAATTGATGATTGAGGACTGAGGATTGAGGATTGAGGGTTGGCTACTGAGGGTTGAGGGTTGAGGGTAGAGAATTGAGGATTCAGGATTGAAGATTGAGGATTGATGACTGATGATTGAAGATTGAGGATTGAGGATTGACGATTGAGGATTGAGGATTGGGTATTGTGGATTGAGGATTGATGGCTGAGGATTGAGGATTGAGGATTGAGGATTGAGGATAGAGGGTTGAGGACTGTGGATTGAGGATTGAACATTGAGGATTGAGAATTGATGACTGAGGATTGAGGATTGAGGATTGAGCATTGAATATTGGGGATTGAGGTTTGAGGACGGAGGATTGAGGGTTCAGTATTGAGTGTTGAGGATTGAAGATTGAGGATTGAGGGTAGAGGATTGAGGACTGAGGATTGAGGATTGAAGATTGAGGATTGAAAATTGATGACTGAGGATTGAGGATTGAGGATTGTGCATTGAATATTGAGGATTGAGGTTTGAGGACGGAGGATTGAGGATTGAGGATTGAGGATTGAGGATTGAGGTTTGAGGATTGAGGATTGAGAATTGAGTGTTGAGTATTGAGGATTGAGCATTGAGGATTGAGGGTTGAGGATTGAGGATTGAAAATTGAGGATTGAGGATTGAGGATTGAGGATTACGTGTTGAGGATTGAAGGTTGAGGTTTGAGGATTGACGATTGGGGATTGAGGATTCGGGATTGGGGATTGAGGATTGATGGTTGAGGATTGAGTATTGACGATTGAGGATTAAGGATTGAGGTTTGAGGATTGAGGATTGAGGATAGAGGATTGAGGATTGAGCATTGAGTATTGAGTGTTGATAGTTGAAGATTGAGGATTGAGAATTGATGATTGAGGATTGAGGATTGAGCATTGAGGATTGAGGGTTGATTACTGAGGGTTGAGGATTGAGGGTTGATGGTTGAGAATTGAGGATCGAAGATTGAGGGTTGATGATTGATGATTGAAGATTGAGGATTGAGTATTGAGGATACTCTATTGAGGATTGAAGATTGAGGATTGAGGATTGAGGATTGAGGATTTAGTGTTGAGGATTGAAGGTTGAGGTTTGAGGATTGACGATTGAGGATTGAGGATTCGGGATTGGGGTTTGAGGATTGATGGTTGAGGGTTGAGAATTGAGGGTTGATGATTGAGGATTGAGGATCGAGGATTGAGGATTGATGATTGATGATTGAAGATTGAGGATTGAGTATTGAGGATATTCTATTGAGGATTGAAGATTGAGGATTGAGGATTGAGGATTGAGGATTGAGGATTAAGGGTTGAGGATTGAAGGTTGAGGTTTGAGGATTGATGATTGAGGATTGAGGATTGGGGAATGAGGATTGAGGATTGACGGTTGAGGATTGAGGATTAAGGGTGGAGTATTGAAGGTTGAGGTTTGAGGATTGACGATTGAGGGTTGAGGATTGGGTATTGAGGATTGAGCATTGAGGATTAAGAGTTGAGGATTGAAGGTTGAGGTTTGAGGATTGATGATTGAGGATTGAGGAATGAGGATTGATGGTTGAGGATTGAGTATTGACGATTGAGGATTGAGGACTGAGGATTGAGGCTTGAGGATTGAGGATAGAGGATTGAGGATTGAGCATTGTGTATTGAGTGTTGAGGATTGAAGGTTGAGGATTGAGAATTGATGATTGAGGATTGAGGATTGAGGATTGAGGGTTGACTACTGAGGGCTGAGGATTGAGGGTCGAGGATTGAGGATTGAGGATTGAAGATTGAGGATTGATGACTGATGATTGAAGATTGAGGATTCAGGATTGAGGATTGAGGATTGATGGTTGAGGATTGAGCATTGAGGATTGAGTGTTGAGGATTGATGATTGCGGATTGAGAATTGATGATAGGGGATTGAAGATTGAGGACTGAGTATTGAAAACTGACAATTGAGGATATTCTATTGAGGATCGAAAATTGAGGAGTGAGGATTGAGGATTGAGGATTTAGTGTTGAGGATTGACGGTTGAGGATTGAGGATTGAGGATTAAGGGTGGAGTATTGAAGGTTGAGGTTTGAGGATTGACGATTGAGGGTTGAGGATTGGGTATTGAGGATTGAGGATTGATGGCTGAAGATTGAGGATTGACGACTGAGGATTGAGGATTGAGGATTGAGGATTAAGGATTGAGGATTGAGGATTGAGGATAGAGGATTGAGGACTGTGGATTGAGGATTGAAGATTGAGGATTGAGAATTGATGACTGACGATTGTGGATTGAGGATTGAGCATTGAATATTGAGGATTGAGGTTTGAGGACGGAGGATTGAGGATTGAGGATTGAGGATTGGGGATTGAGGATTGAGCATTGAGGATTTAGTGTTGAGGATTGAAGATTGCGGATTGAGAATTGATGATTGAGTATTGAATATTGAGGACTGAGTATTGAAAACTGAGAATTGATGATATTCAATTGAGGATTGAAAATTGAAGATTGAGGATTGAGGATTAAGGATTAAGGGTTGAGGATTGAAGGTTGAGGTTTGAGGATTGATGATTGAGGATTGAGGAATGAGGATTGATGGTTGAGGATTGAGTATAGACGATTGAGGATTGAGGACTGAGGATTGAGGATTGAGGATTGAGGATAGAGGATTGAGGATTGAGGGTTGACTACTGAGGGCTGAGGATTGAGGGTCGAGGATTGAGGATTGAGAATTGAAGATTCAGGATTGATGACTGATGATTGAAGATAGAGGATTGAGGATTGACGATTGAGGTTTGAGGATTGGGTATTGAGGATTGAGGATTGATGGCTGATGATTGAGGATTGACGATTGAGGATTGAGGATTGAGGATTGAGGATAGAGGATTGATGATTAAGCATTGAGTATTGAGTGTTGAGGATTGAATATTGAGGATTGAGGATTGATGATTGAGGATTGAGGATTGAGGATTTAGGGTTGATTACTGATGGTTGAGGATTGAGGGTTGAGTATTGAGGATTGAGGATTGAAGATTGAGGATTGATGACTGATGATTCAAGATTGAGGATTGAGGATTGAGGATTGAGGATTCAGGATTGAGTATTGAGAATTGAGGATTGATGATTGATGGCTGAGTATTGCGGATTGACGATTGAGAATTGTGGATTGAGGATTGAGGATTGATGATTGAGGATTGAGGATTGAGAATAGAGGATTGAGGACTGAGGATTGAGGATTGAAGATTGAGGATTGAGAACTGATGACTGAGGATTGAGGATTGAGGATTGTGCATTGAATATTGAGGATTGAGGTTTGAGGACGGAGGATTGAGGATTGAGGATTGAGGGTTGAGGATTGAGGATTGAGGATTGAGGATTGAGGATTAACGTTTGAGGATTGAAGGCTGAGGTTTGAGGATTGAGGATTGAGGGTTGAGGACCGAGGATTGATGATTGAGGATTGAGCATTGAGGATTGAGTATTGAGGATTGAAGATTGAGGATTGAGGGTAGAGGATTGAGGACTGAGGTCTGAGGATTGAAGATTGAGTATTGAAAATTGATGACTGAGGATTGAGGATTGAGGATTGTGCGTTGAATATTTAGGATTGAGGTTTGAGGACGGAGGATTGAGGATTGAGGATTGAGGATTGAGGTTTGAGGATTGAGGATTGAGAACTGAGTGTTGAGTATTGAGGATTGAGCATTGAGGATAGAGGGTTGTGGATTGAGGGTTTAGGATTGAGGATTGAGGATTGAGGATTGAGGATTGAGGGTTGAGGATTGAGGATTGAGGATGGAGGATTGAGGATGGAGGATTGAGGATTGAGGATTAACGTTTGAGGATTGACGGCTGAGGTTTGAGTATTGAGGATTGAGGATTGAGGATTGAGGATTGAGGATTGATGATTGAGGATTGAGCATTGGGGATTGAGTGTTGAGGATTGAAGATTGCGGATTGAGAATTGATGATTGAGAATTGAAGATTGAGGACTGAGAATTGAAAACTGAGAATTGAGGATATTCTATTGAGGATTGAAAATTGACGATTGAGGATTGAGGATTGAGGATTAAGTGTCGAGGATTGAAGGTTGAGGTTTGAGGATTGCCGATTGAGGATGGAGTATTCGGGATTGGGGTTTGAGGATTGATGGTTGAGGGTTGAGGATTGAGGGTTGATGATTGAGGATTGTGGATCGAAGATTGAGGATTGATGATTGATGATTGAAGACTGAGGATTGAGTATTGAGGATATTCTATTGAGGATTGAAGATTGAGGATTGAGGGTTGAGGATTGAGGATTAAGGGTTGAGGATTGAAGGTTGAGGTTTGAGGATTGATGATTGAGGATTGAGGATTGGGGATTCAGGATTGAGGAGTGATGGTTGAGGATTGAGGATTAAGGGTGGAGTATTGAAGGTTGAGGTTTGATGATTGGCGACTGAGGGTTGAGCATTGGGTATTGAGGATTGAGGATTGACGGCTGAAGATTGAGGATTGACGATTGAGGATTGAGGATAGAGGGTTGAGGATTGAGGGTTTAGGATTGAGGATTGAGGATTGAGGATTGAGGATTGAGGGTTGAGGATTGAGGATTGAGGATGGAGGATTGAGGATTGAGGATTAACGTTTGAGGATTGACGGCTGAGGTTTGAGGATTGAGGATTGAGGATTGAGGATTGAGGATTGAGGATTGATGATTGAGGATTGAGCATTGAGGATTGAGTGTTGAGGATTGAAGATTGCGGATTGAGAATTGATGATTGAGAATTGAAGATTGAGGACTGAGAATTGAAAACTGAGAATTGCGGATATTCTATTGAGGATTGAAAATTGACGATTGAGGATTGAGGATTGAGGATTAAGTGTTGAGGATTGAAGGTTGAGGTTTGAGGATTGCCGATTGAGGATTGAGTATTCGGGATTGGGGTTTGAGTATTGATGGTTGAGGGTTGAGGATTGAGGGTTGATGATTGAGGATTGTGGATCGAAGATTGAGGATTGATGATTGATGATTGAAGATTGAGGATTGAGTATTGAGGATATTCTATTGAGGATTGAAGATTGAGGATTGAGGGTTGAGGATTGAGGATTAAGGGTTGAGGATTGAAGGTTGAGGTTTGAGGATTGATGATTGAGGATTGAGGATTGGGGATTCAGGATTGAGGATTGATGGTTGAGGATTGAGGATTAAGGGTGGAGTATTGAAGGTTGAGGTTTGAGGATTGACGACTGAGTGTTGAGGATTGGGTATTGAGGATTGAGGATTGATGGCTGAAGATTGAGGATTGACGATTGAGGATTGAGGATTGAGGATTGATGATTGAGGATTGAGGATTGAGAATAGAGGATTGAGGACTGAGGATTGAGGATTGAAGATCGAGGATTGAGAATTGAGGATTGTGCATTGAATATTGAGGATTGAGGTTTGAGGACGGAGGATTGAGGATTGAGGATTGAGGATAGAGGTTTGAGGATTGAGGATTGAGAATTGAGGGTTGAGTATTGAGGATTGAGAATTGAGGATTGAGGGTTGAGGATTGAGGATTGACGATTGAGGATTGAGGATTAAGGTTTGAGAATTGATAGTTGAGGTTTGAGGATTGAGGATTGAGGATTGAGGATTGATGATTGAGGATTGTGCATTGAATATTGAGGATTGTGGATTGAGGATTGAGGATTGAGGATTGAGGATTGAGCATTGAGGGTTTAGTGTTGAGGATTGAAGATTGCGGATTTAGTGTTGAGGATTGAAGATTGCGGATTGAGAATTGATGATTGAGGATTGAAGTTTGAGGACTGAGTATTGAAAACTGAGAATTGATGATATTCAATTGAGGATTGAAAATTGAGGATTGAGGATCGAGGATTGAGGATTGAGGTTTGAGGATTGAGTATTGAGGATTGAGGATTGATGGTTGAGGATTGAGGATTGAGGATTGAGTATTGTGGGTTGATAACTGAGAGTTGAGGATTGAGGGTTGAGGGTTGAGGATTGAACATTGAAGATTGAGGATTGAAAATTGCTGGTTGAGGATTGAGTATTGAGAATTGAGGATTGAGGATTGAGGATTGAGGATTGGGGATTGTGGATTGAGGTTTGAGAATTGAGGATTGAGGATTGAGTATTGAGGATTGAGGATTGAGGGTTGATTACTGAGGGTTGAGCATTGAGTATTGAGGATTGAGTATTGAGTGTTGAGACTGTGGGTTGAGGATTGAAGGTTGAGCATTGAGGATTGATGTTGAAGAATGAGGTTTGAGAATTGATGATGGAGGATTCAGGACTGAGGTTTGAGAATTGAGGATTGACAACTGAATTTTCGGGATTGAGGAATGAGGATTGAGGGTTGAGGATTGAGGATTGAGTATTGAGGATTGAGGATTGAGGGTTGAGGATTGAGGATTGCGGATTGAGGATTGAGGATTCAGGATTCAGGATTAAGGGTTGAGTACTGAGGGTTGAGGGTTGAGGATTGAGGATTGGGGATTGAGGATTGGAGATTGAGGATTTAGAATTGAGTATTGAAGACTGAGGACAGAGGGACGAGAATTGAGTATTGATGGTTGAGGATTGAGGATTGACGATTGATCATTGAAGATTGAGGATTGAGGATTGAGGATAGAAGATTGAGGATTGAGGATTGAGCATTGAGGATTGAGTGTTGAGGATTGAAGATTGAGGATTGAGAATTGATGATTGAGGATTGAGGACTGAGGATTGAGGGTTGATTACAGAGGGTTGAGGATTGAGGGTTGAGGATTGAGTATTGAAGATTGATGATTGATGATTGAAGATTGAAGATTGAGGATTGAGGATCGAGGATTGCGGATTGATGATTGAGGATTGAGTATTGAGGATTGATATTTGAGGATTGAGGATTGACGATTGAGGATTGAGGATTGAAGATTGAGTGTCGTGGACAGAGGATTGGGGATTGAGGGTTGAATGTTGAGGATTGTGGACTGACGATGGAAGATTGAGGACTGAGGATTGAAAACTGAGAATTGAGGATATTCTATTGAGGATTGAAGATTAAGGACTGAGGATTGAGGATTAAGGGTTGAGGATTGAAGGTTGAGGTTTGAGGATTGACGGTTGAGGGTTGAGGATTGGGGATTGAGGATTGAGGATTGATGGTTGAGGATTGAGGATTGAGGATTGAGTATTGAGGGTTGATTACTGAGGGTTGAGGAGAGATGGTTGAGGATTGAGGATTGAACATTGAAGATTGAGGATTGAAAATTGCTGGTTGAGGATTGAGTACTGAGGATTGAGGGTTGAGGATTGAGCATTGAATATTGAGGATTGAGGTTTGAGGACGGATGATTGAGGATTGCGGATTGAGGATTGAGGATTGAGCATTGAGTATTTAGTGTTGAGGATTGAAGATTGAGGACTGAGAATTGAAAACTGAGAATTGAGTACATTATATTGAGGATTGAAAATTGAGGATTGAGGATTGAGGATTGAGGATTAAGGCTTGAGGATTGAAGGTTGAGGTTTGAGGATTGATGATTGAGGATTGAGGATTGGGGATTGAGGATTGAGGATTGATGGTTGAGGATTGAGTGTTGACGACTCAGGATTGAGGATTGAGGATTGAGGATTGAGGATTAACGTTTGAGGATTGAAGGCTGAGGTTTGATGATTGAGGATTGAGGGTTGAGGATTGAGGATTGAGGATAGAGGATTGAGGATTGAAGATTGAGGACTGAGTATTGAAAACTGAGAATTGAGGATATTCTATTGAGGATTGAAAATTGACGATTGAGGATTGAGGATTGAGGATTAAGTGTTGAGGATTGAAGGTTGAGGTTTGAGGATTGACGATTGAGGATTGAGGATTCGGGATTGGGGTTTGAGGATTGATGGTTGAGGGTTGATGATTGAGGGTTGATGATTGAGGATTGAGGATCGAAGTTTGAGGATTGAGTATTGACAATAGAGGATTGAGGACTGAGGATTGAGGATTGAAGATTGAGGATTGAGAATTGATGACTGAGGATTGAGGGTTGAGGATTCTGCATTGAATATTGACGATTGAGGTTTGAGAACGGAGGATTGAGGATTGAGGACGGAGGATTGAGGATTGAGGATTGAGGATTGAGGATTGAGGTTTGAGGATTGAGGATTGAGAATTGAGTGTTGAGTATTGAGGATTGAGCATTGAGGATTGAGGGTTGAGGATTGAGGATTGAAAATTGAGGATTGAGGATTGAGGATTGAGGATTACGTGTTGAGGATTGAAGGTTGAGGTTTGAGGATTGACGATTGAGGATTGATGGTTGAGGATTGAGTATTGACGATTGAGGATTAAGGATTGAGGTTTGAGGATTGAGGATTGAGGATAGAGGATTGAGGATTGAGCATTGAGTATTGAGTGTTGATAGTTGAAGATTGAGGATTGAGAATTGATGATTGAGGATTGAGGATTGAGCATTGAGGATTGAGGGTTGATTACTGAGGGTTGAGGATTGAGGGTTGATGGTTGAGAATTGAGGATCGAAGATTGAGGGTTGATGATTGATGATTGAAGATTGAGGATTGAGTATTGAGGATACTCTATTGAGGATTGAAGATTGAGGGTTGAGGATTGAGGATTGAGGATTTAGTGTTGAGGATTGAAGGTTGAGGTTTGAGGATTGACGATTGAGGATTGAGGATTCGGGATTGGGGTTTGAGGATTGATGGTTGAGGGTTGAGAATTGAGGGTTGATGATTGAGGATTGAGGATCGAGGATTGAGGATTGATGATTGATGATTGAAGATTGAGGATTGAGTATTGAGGATATTCTATTGAGGATTGAAGATTGAGGATTGAGGATTGAGGATTGAGGATTGAGGATTAAGGGTTGAGGATTGAAGGTTGAGGTTTGAGGATTGATGATTGAGGATTGAGGATTGGGGAATGAGGATTGAGGATTGACGGTTGAGGATTGAGGATTAAGGGTGGAGTATTGAAGGTTGAGGTTTGAGGATTGACGATTGAGGGTTGAGGATTGGGTATTGAGGATTGAGGATTGATGGCTGAAGATTGAGGATTGACGATTGAGGATTGAGGATTGAGGATTGAGTATTGAGGGTTGAGGATTGAGGATTGAGGATAGAGGATTGAGGTTTGAGGATTAACGTTTGAGGATTGAAGGCTGAGGTTTGAGGATTGAGGATTGAGGATTGAGGATTGAGGATTGGGGATTGAGGATTGAGCATTGAGTATTAAGAGTTGAGGATTGAAGGTTGGGGTTTGAGGATTGATGATTGAGGATTGAGGAATAAGGATTGATGGTTGAGGATTCAGTATTGACGATTGAGGATTGAGGACTGAGGATTGAGGATTGAGGATTGAGGATAGAGGATTGAGGATTGAGCATTGAGTATTGAGTGTTGAGGATTGAAGGTTGAGGATTGAGAATTGATGATTGAGGATTGAGGATTGAGGATTGAGGGTTGACTACTGAGGGCTGAGGATTGAGGGTCGAGGATTGAGTATTGAGGATTGAAGATTGAGGATTGATGACTGATGATTGAAGATAAAGGATTGAGGATTGACGATTGAGGATTGAGGATTGGGTATTGAGGATTGAGGATTGATGGCTGATGATAGAGTATTGACGATTGAGGATTGAGGATTGAGGATTGAGGATAGAGGGTTGGGGATTAAGCATTGAGTATTGAGTGTTGAGGATTGAATATTGAGGATTGAGGATTGATGATTGAGGATTGAGGATTGAGGATTGAGGGTTGATTACTGATGGTTGAGGATTGACGGTTGAGTATTGAGGATTTAGGATTGAAGATTGAGGATTGATGACTGATGATTGAAGAATGAGGATTCAGGATTGAGGATTGAGGATTGATGATTGAGGATTGAGCATTGAGGATTGAGTGTTGAGGATTGATGATTGCGGATTGAGAATTGATGATTGGGGATTGAAGATTGAGGACTGAGTATTGAAAACTGACAATTGAGGATATTCTATTGAGGATCGAAAATTGAGGATTGAGGATTGAGGATTGAGGATTTAGTGTTGAGGATTGAAGGTTGAGGTTTGAGGATTGACGATTGAGGATTGGGGATTCGGGATTGGGGTTTGAGGATTGATGGTTGAGGGTTGAGAATTGAGGGTTGATGATTGAGGATTGAGGATCGAAGATTGAGGATTGATGATTGATGATTGAAGATTGAGGATTGAGTATTGAGGATATTCTATTGAGGATTGAAGATTGAGGATTGAGGATTGAGGATTGAGGATTAAGGGTTGAGGATTGAAGGTTGAGGTTTGAGGATTGATGATTGAGGATTTAGGATTGGGGAATGAGGATTGAGGATTGACGGTTGAGGATTGAGGATTGAGGATTATGGGTGGAGTATTGAAGGTTGAGGTTTGAGGATTGACGATTGAGGGTTGAGGATTGGGTATTGAGGATTGAGGATTGATGGCTGAAGATTGAGGATTGACGATTGAGGATTGAGGATTGAGGATTGAGGATTAAGGATTGAGGATTGAGGATTGAGGATAGAGGATTGAGGACTGTGGATTGAGGATTGAAGATTGAGGATTGAGAATTGATGACTGACGATTGAGGATTGAGGATTGAGCATTGAATATTGAGGATTGAGGTTTGAGGACGGAGGATTGAGGATTGAGGATTGAGGATTGGGGATTGAGGATTGAGCATTGAGGATTTAGTGTTGAGGATTGAAGATTGCGGATTGAGAATTGATGATTGAGGATTGAACATTGAGGACTGAGTATTAAAAACTGAGAATTGATGATATTCAATTGAGGATTGAAAATTGAAGATTGAGGATGGTGGATTGAGGATTAAGGGTTGAGGATTGAAGGTTGAGGTTTGAGGATTGATGATTGAGGATTGAGGATTGAGGAATGAGGATTGATGGTTGAGGATTAAGTATTGACGGTTGAGGATTGAGGACTGAGGATTGAGGATTGTGGATTGAGGATAGAGGATTGAGGATTGAGCATTGAGTATTGAGTGTTGAGGATTGAAGGTTGAGGATTGAGAATTGATGATTGAGGATTGAGGATTGAGGATTGAGGGTTGACTACTGAGGGCTGAGGATTGAGGGTCGAGGATTGAGGATTGAGAATTGAAGATTCAGGATTGATGACTGATGATTGAAGATAGAGGATTGAGGATTAACGATTGAGGATTGAGGATTGGGGATTGAGGATTGGAGATTGAGGATTTAGAATTGAGTATTGAAGACTGAGGACAGAGAGATGAGAATTGAGTATTGATGGTTGAGGATTGAGGATTGACGATTGATGATTGAAGATTGAGGATTGAGGATTGAGGATAGAAGATTGAGGATTGAGGATTGAGCATTGAGGATTGAGTGTTGAGGATTGAAGATTGAGGATTGAGAATTGATGATTGAGGATTGAGGACTGAGGATTGAGGGTTGATTACAGAGGGTTGAGGATTGAGGGTTGAGGATTGAGTATTGAAGATTGATGATTCATGATTGAAGATTGAAGATTGGGGATTGAGGATCGAGGATTGCGGATTGAGGATTGAGGATTGAGGATTGAGGATTGATATTTGAGGATTGAGGATTGACGATTGAGGATTGAGGATTGAAGATCGAGTGTCGTGGACAGAGGATTGGGGATTGTGGGTTGAAGGTTGAGGATTGAGGACTGACGATTGAAGATTGAGGACTGAGGATTGAAAACTGAGAATTGTGGATATTCTATTGAGGATTGAAGATTAAGGACTGAGGATTGAGGATTAAGGGTTGAGGATTGAAGGTTGAGGTTTGAGGATTGACGGTTGAGGGTTGAGGATTGGGGATTGATGATTGAGGATTGATGGTTGAGGATTGAGGATTGAGGATTGAGTATTGAGGGTTGATTACTGAGGGTTGAGGAGAGATGGTTGAGGATTGAGGATTGAACATTGAAGATTGAGGATTGAAAATTGCTGGTTGAGGATTGAGTACTGAGGATTGAGGGTTGAGGATTGAGCATTGGATATTGAGGATTGAGGTTTGAGGACGGAGGATTGAGGATTGCGGATTGAGGATTGAGGATTGAGCATTGAGTATTTAGCGTTGAGGATTGTAGATTGAGGACTGAGAATTGAAAACTGAGAATTGAGTACATTATATTGAGGATTGAAAATTGAGGATTGAGGATTGAGGATTGAGGATTAAGGCTTGAGGATTGAAGGTTGAGGTTTGAGGATTGATGATTGAGGATTGAGGATTGGGGATTGAGGATTGAGGATTGATGGTTGAGGATTGAGTGTTGACGACTGAGGATTGAGGATTGAGGATTGAGGATTGAGGATTAACGTTTGAGGATTGAAGGCTGAGGTTTGATGATTGAGGATTGAGGGTTGAGGATTGAGGATTGAGGATAGAGGATTGAGGATTGAAGATTGAGGACTGAGTATTGAAAACTGAGAATTGAGGATATTCTATTGAGGATTGAAAATGTACGATTGAGGATTGAGGATTGAGGATTAAGTGTTGAGGATTGAAGGTTGAGGTTTGAGGATTGACGATTGAGGATTGAGGATTCGGGATTGGGGTTTGAGGATTGATGGTTGAGGGTTGAGGATTGAGGGTTGATGATTGAGGATTGAGGATCGAAGTTTGAGGACTGAGGATTGACAATAGAGGATTGAGGACTGAGGATTGAGGATTGAAGATTGAGGATTGAGAATTGATGACTGAGGATTGAGGGTTGAGGATTGTGCATTGAATATTGAGGATTGAGGTTTGAGAACGGAGGATTGAGGATTGAGGATTAAGGATAGAGGTTTGGTGATTGAGGATTGAGAATTGAGGGTTGAGTATTGAGGATTGAGAATTGAGGATTGAGGGTTGAGGATTGAGGATTGACGATTGAGGATTGAGGATTAAGGTTTGAGGATTGATAGTTGAGGTTTGAGGATTGAGGATTGAGGATTGAGGATTGATGATTGAGGATTGTGCATTGAATATTGAGGATTGAGGATTGAGGATTGAGGATTGAGGATTGAGTATTGAGCATTGAGGATTTAGTGTTGAGGATTGAAGATTGCGGATTTAGTGTTGAGGATTGAAGATTGCGGATTGAGAATTGATGATTGAGGATTGAAGATTGAGGACTGAGCATTGAAAACTGAGAATTGATGATATTCAATTGAGGATTGAAAATTGAGGATTGAGGATTGAGGATTGAGGATTGACGATTAAGGGTTGAGGACTGAAGGTTGAGGTTTGAGGATTGATGATTGAGGATTGAGGATTGAGGATTGATGGTTGACGATTGAGTATTGACGATTGAGGATTGAGGTTTGAGCATTGAGGATTGAGGATTGAGTTTTGATATTTGAGAATTGAGGATATTCTATTGAGAATTGAGATTTGAGTATTGAGGATTGAGGATTGAGGATTGAGGATTGTGTATAGAGGGTTGAGGATTGAGGGTTGAGGACTGAGGATTGGGTACTGAAGGTTAAGAATTGAGGTTTGATGATTGAAGATTGAGGACTGAGCGTTGAGGACAGAGTGTTGAGGATTGTTGTCTGTGATCTGAAATTTGAAAATTGAAGATTGGGTGCTGAGTATTGAAAACACAGAAGTCAGGATATGCTATTGAGGACTGAGGACTGAGGTTTGAGAATTGTGGCCTGAGGTTTGAGGATTGAGGTTGAAGGATTGAGGTTTGAGGATCGAGATTTGATGATTGAGCAATGAGGATTGAGGATTGAAGACTGAGGATTGAGAATATGGTATTGAGGTTTGAGGATGAAGGATTGAGAATTGCTGGCTGAGGGTTGAGGGTTGAGAATAGAGGATTGAGGTTTGAGGATTGAGTATTGAGGATTGAGGATTGTGGATTGAGGTTTGAGGATTGAGGATTGATGATTGAGGATTGAGGACTGAGGATTGAGGGTTGATTACTGAGGGTTGAGCATTGAGTATTGAGGATTGAGTATTGAGTGTTGAGACTGTGGGTTGAGGATTGAAGGTTGAGCATTGAGGATTGATGTTGAAGAATGAGGTTTGAGAATTGATGATGGAGGATTCAGGACTGAGGTTTGAGAATTGAGGATTGACAACTGAATTTTCGGGATTGAGGAATGAGGATTGAGGGTTGAGGATTGAGGATTGAGTATTGAGGATTGAGGATTGAGGGTTGAGGATTGAGGATTGCGGATTGAGGATTGAGGATTCAGGATTCAGGATTAAGGGTTGAGTACTGAGGGTTGAGGGTTGAGGATTGAGGATTGGGGATTGAGGATTGGAGATTGAGGATTTAGAATTGAGTATTGAAGACTGAGGACAGAGGGATGAGAATTGAGTATTGATGGTTGAGGATTGAGGATTGACGATTGATCATTGAAGATTGAGGATTGAGGATTGAGGATAGAAGATTGAGGATTGAGGATTGAGCATTGAGGATTGAGTGTTGAGGATTGAAGATTGAGGATTGAGAATTGATGATTGAGGATTGAGGACTGAGGATTGAGGGTTGATTACAGAGGGTTGAGGATTGAGGGTTGAGGATTGAGTATTGAAGATTGATGATTGATGATTGAAGATTGAAGATTGAGGATTGAGGATCGAGGATTGAGTATTGAGGATTGAGGATTGATGGTTGAGGATTGAGGATTGAGGATTGAGGATTGTGGGTTGATAACTGAGAGTTGAGGATTGAGGGTTGAGGGTTGAGGATTGAACATTGAAGATTGAGGATTGAAAATTGCTGGTTGAGGATTGAGTATTGAGAATTGAGGATTGAGGATTGAGGATTGAGGATTGGGGATTGTGGATTGAGGTTTGAGAATTGAGGATTGAGGATTGAGTATTGATATTTGAGAATTGAGGATATTCTATTGAGAATTCAGATTTGAGGATTGAGGATTGAGGATTGAGGATTGAGGATTGATGGCTGCAGGTTGTGCATTGAAGATAGAGGATTGAGGATTGCTTATAGAGGGTTGAGGATTGAGGGTTGAGGACTGAGGATTGGGTACTGAAGGTTAAGAGTTGAGGTTTGATGGTTGAAGATTGAGGACTGAGCGTTGAGGACAGAGTGTTGAGGATTGTTGTCTGTGATCTGAAATTTGAAAATTGAAGATTGGGTGCTGAGTATTGAAAACACAGAAGTCAGGATTTTCTATTGAGGACTGAGGACTGAGGTTTGAGAATTGTGGCCTGAGGTTTGAGGATTGAGGTTGAAGGATTGAGGTTTGAGGATCGAGATTTGATGATTGAGCAATGAGGATTGAGGATTGAAGACTGAGGATTGAGAATATGGTATTGAGGTTTGAGGATGAAGGATTGAGAATTGCTGGCTGAGGGTTGAGGATTGAGAATAGAGGATTGAGGTTTGAGGATTGAGTATTGAGGATTGAGGATTGTGGATTGAGGATTGTGGATTGAGGTTTGAGGATTGAGGATTGATGATTGAGGATTGAGGATTGAGGATTGAGGGTTGATTACTGAGGGTTGAGCATTGAGTATTTAGGATTGAGTATTGAGTGTTGAGACTGTGGGTTGAGGATTGAAGGTTGAGCATTGAGGATTGATGTTGAAGAATGAGGTTTGAGAATTTATGATGGAGGATTCAGGACTGAGGTTTGAGAATTGAGGATTGACAACTGAATTTTCGGGATTGAGCAATGAGGATTGAGGGTTGAGGATTGAGGATTGAGTATTGAGGATTGAGGATTGAGGGTTGAGGATTGAGGATTGCGGATTGAGGATTGAGGATTCAGGATTCAGGGTTAAGTGTTGAGTACTGAGGGTTGAGGGTTGAGGATTGAGGATTGAAGATTAAGGACTGAGGATTGAGGATTAAGGGTTGAGGATTGAAGGTTGAGGTTGGAGGATTGACGGTTGAGGGTTGAGGATTGGGGATTGAGGATTGAGGATTGATGGTTGATGATTGAGGATTGGGGATTGAGTATTGAGGGTTGATTACTGAGGGTTGAGGAGAGATGGTTGAGGATTGAGGATTGAACATTGAAGATTGAGGATTGAAAATTGCTGGTTGAGGATTGAGTACTGAGGATTGAGGGTTGAGGATAGAGCATTGAATATTGAGGATTGAGGTTTGAGGACGGAGGATTGAGGATTGCGGATTGAGGATTGAGGATTGAGCATTGAGTATTTAGTGTTGAGGATTGAAGATTGAGGACTGAGGATTGAAAACTGAGAATTGAGGATATTCTATTGAGGATTGAAGATTAAGGACTGAGGATTGAGGATTAAGGGTTGAGGATTGAAGGTTGAGGTTTGAGGATTGACGGTTGAGGGTTGAGGATTGGGGATTGAGGATTGAGGATTGATGGTTGAGGATTGAGGATTGAGGATTGAGTATTGAGGGTTGATTACTGAGGGTTGAGGAGAGATGGTTGAGGATTGAGGATTGAACATTGAAGATTGAGGATTGAAAATTGCTGGTTGAGGATTGAGTACTGAGGATTGAGGGTTGAGGATTGAGCATTGAATACTGAGGATTGAGGTTTGAGGACGAAGGATTGAGGATTGCGGATTGAGGATTGAGGATTGAGCATTGAGTATTTAGTGTTGAGGATTGAAGATTGAGGACTGAGGATTGAAAACTGAGAATTGAGTATATTATATTGAGGATTGAAAATTGAGGATTGAGGATTGAGGATTGAGGATTAAGGCTTGAGGATTGAAGGTTGAGGTTTGAGGATTGATGATTGAGGATTGAGGATTGGGAATTGAGGATTGAGGATTGATGGTTGAGGATTGAGTGTTGACGACTGAGGATTGAGGATTGAGGATTGAGGATTGAGGATTAACGTTTGAGGATTGAAGGCTGAGGTTTGATGATTGAGGATTGAGGGTTGAGGATTGAGGATTGAGGATAGAGGATTGAGGATTGAAGATTGAGGACTGAGTATTGAAAACTGAGAATTGAGGATATTCTATTGAGGATTGAAAATGTACGATTGAGGATTGAGGATTGAGGATTAAGTGTTGAGGATTGAAGGTTGAGGTTTGAGGATTGACGATTGAGGATTGAGGATTCGGGATTGGGGTTTGAGGATTGATGGTTGAGGGTTGAGGATTGAGGGTTGATGATTGAGGATTGAGGATCGAAGTTTGAGGACTGAGGATTGACAATAGAGGATTGAGGACTGAGGATTGAGGATTGAAGATTGAGGATTGAGAATTGATGACTGAGGATTGAGGGTTGAGGATTGTGCATTGAATATTGAGGATTGAGGTTTGAGAACGGAGGATTGAGGATTGAGGATTAAGGATAGAGGTTTGGTGATTGAGGATTGAGAATTGAGGGTTGAGTATTGAGGATTGAGAATTGAGGATTGAGGGTTGAGGATTGAGGATTGACGATTGAGGATTGAGGATTAAGGTTTGAGGATTGATAGTTGAGGTTTGAGGATTGAGGATTGAGGATTGAGGATTGATGATTGAGGATTGTGCATTGAATATTGAGGATTGAGGATTGAGGATTGAGGATTGAGGATTGAGTATTGAGCATTGAGGATTTAGTGTTGAGGATTGAAGATTGCGGATTTAGTGTTGAGGATTGAAGATTGCGGATTGAGAATTGATGATTGAGGATTGAAGATTGAGGACTGAGCATTGAAAACTGAGAATTGATGATATTCAATTGAGGATTGAAAATTGAGGATTGAGGATTGAGGATTGAGGATTGACGATTAAGGGTTGAGGACTGAAGGTTGAGGTTTGAGGATTGATGATTGAGGATTGAGGATTGAGGATTGATGGTTGACGATTGAGTATTGACGATTGAGGATTGAGGTTTGAGCATTGAGGATTGAGGATTGAGTTTTGATATTTGAGAATTGAGGATATTCTATTGAGAATTGAGATTTGAGTATTGAGGATTGAGGATTGAGGATTGAGGATTGTGTATAGAGGGTTGAGGATTGAGGGTTGAGGACTGAGGATTGGGTACTGAAGGTTAAGAATTGAGGTTTGATGATTGAAGATTGAGGACTGAGCGTTGAGGACAGAGTGTTGAGGATTGTTGTCTGTGATCTGAAATTTGAAAATTGAAGATTGGGTGCTGAGTATTGAAAACACAGAAGTCAGGATATGCTATTGAGGACTGAGGACTGAGGTTTGAGAATTGTGGCCTGAGGTTTGAGGATTGAGGTTGAAGGATTGAGGTTTGAGGATCGAGATTTGATGATTGAGCAATGAGGATTGAGGATTGAAGACTGAGGATTGAGAATATGGTATTGAGGTTTGAGGATGAAGGATTGAGAATTGCTGGCTGAGGGTTGAGGGTTGAGAATAGAGGATTGAGGTTTGAGGATTGAGTATTGAGGATTGAGGATTGTGGATTGAGGATTGTGGATTGAGGTTTGAGGATTGAGGATTGATGATTGAGGATTGAGGACTGAGGATTGAGGGTTGATTACTGAGGGTTGAGCATTGAGTATTGAGGATTGAGTATTGAGTGTTGAGACTGTGGGTTGAGGATTGAAGGTTGAGCATTGAGGATTGATGTTGAAGAATGAGGTTTGAGAATTGATGATGGAGGATTCAGGACTGAGGTTTGAGAATTGAGGATTGACAACTGAATTTTCGGGATTGAGGAATGAGGATTGAGGGTTGAGGATTGAGGATTGAGTATTGAGGATTGAGGATTGAGGGTTGAGGATTGAGGATTGCGGATTGAGGATTGAGGATTCAGGATTCAGGATTAAGGGTTGAGTACTGAGGGTTGAGGGTTGAGGATTGAGGATTGGGGATTGAGGATTGGAGATTGAGGATTTAGAATTGAGTATTGAAGACTGAGGACAGAGGGATGAGAATTGAGTATTGATGGTTGAGGATTGAGGATTGACGATTGATCATTGAAGATTGAGGATTGAGGATTGAGGATAGAAGATTGAGGATTGAGGATTGAGCATTGAGGATTGAGTGTTGAGGATTGAAGATTGAGGATTGAGAATTGATGATTGAGGATTGAGGACTGAGGATTGAGGGTTGATTACAGAGGGTTGAGGATTGAGGGTTGAGGATTGAGTATTGAAGATTGATGATTGATGATTGAAGATTGAAGATTGAGGATTGAGGATCGAGGATTGAGTATTGAGGATTGAGGATTGATGGTTGAGGATTGAGGATTGAGGATTGAGGATTGTGGGTTGATAACTGAGAGTTGAGGATTGAGGGTTGAGGGTTGAGGATTGAACATTGAAGATTGAGGATTGAAAATTGCTGGTTGAGGATTGAGTATTGAGAATTGAGGATTGAGGATTGAGGATTGAGGATTGGGGATTGTGGATTGAGGTTTGAGAATTGAGGATTGAGGATTGAGTATTGATATTTGAGAATTGAGGATATTCTATTGAGAATTCAGATTTGAGGATTGAGGATTGAGGATTGAGGATTGAGGATTGATGGCTGCAGGTTGTGCATTGAAGATAGAGGATTGAGGATTGCTTATAGAGGGTTGAGGATTGAGGGTTGAGGACTGAGGATTGGGTACTGAAGGTTAAGAGTTGAGGTTTGATGGTTGAAGATTGAGGACTGAGCGTTGAGGACAGAGTGTTGAGGATTGTTGTCTGTGATCTGAAATTTGAAAATTGAAGATTGGGTGCTGAGTATTGAAAACACAGAAGTCAGGATTTTCTATTGAGGACTGAGGACTGAGGTTTGAGAATTGTGGCCTGAGGTTTGAGGATTGAGGTTGAAGGATTGAGGTTTGAGGATCGAGATTTGATGATTGAGCAATGAGGATTGAGGATTGAAGACTGAGGATTGAGAATATGGTATTGAGGTTTGAGGATGAAGGATTGAGAATTGCTGGCTGAGGGTTGAGGATTGAGAATAGAGGATTGAGGTTTGAGGATTGAGTATTGAGGATTGAGGATTGTGGATTGAGGATTGTGGATTGAGGTTTGAGGATTGAGGATTGATGATTGAGGATTGAGGATTGAGGATTGAGGGTTGATTACTGAGGGTTGAGCATTGAGTATTTAGGATTGAGTATTGAGTGTTGAGACTGTGGGTTGAGGATTGAAGGTTGAGCATTGAGGATTGATGTTGAAGAATGAGGTTTGAGAATTTATGATGGAGGATTCAGGACTGAGGTTTGAGAATTGAGGATTGACAACTGAATTTTCGGGATTGAGCAATGAGGATTGAGGGTTGAGGATTGAGGATTGAGTATTGAGGATTGAGGATTGAGGGTTGAGGATTGAGGATTGCGGATTGAGGATTGAGGATTCAGGATTCAGGGTTAAGTGTTGAGTACTGAGGGTTGAGGGTTGAGGATTGAGGATTGAAGATTAAGGACTGAGGATTGAGGATTAAGGGTTGAGGATTGAAGGTTGAGGTTGGAGGATTGACGGTTGAGGGTTGAGGATTGGGGATTGAGGATTGAGGATTGATGGTTGATGATTGAGGATTGGGGATTGAGTATTGAGGGTTGATTACTGAGGGTTGAGGAGAGATGGTTGAGGATTGAGGATTGAACATTGAAGATTGAGGATTGAAAATTGCTGGTTGAGGATTGAGTACTGAGGATTGAGGGTTGAGGATAGAGCATTGAATATTGAGGATTGAGGTTTGAGGACGGAGGATTGAGGATTGCGGATTGAGGATTGAGGATTGAGCATTGAGTATTTAGTGTTGAGGATTGAAGATTGAGGACTGAGGATTGAAAACTGAGAATTGAGGATATTCTATTGAGGATTGAAGATTAAGGACTGAGGATTGAGGATTAAGGGTTGAGGATTGAAGGTTGAGGTTTGAGGATTGACGGTTGAGGGTTGAGGATTGGGGATTGAGGATTGAGGATTGATGGTTGAGGATTGAGGATTGAGGATTGAGTATTGAGGGTTGATTACTGAGGGTTGAGGAGAGATGGTTGAGGATTGAGGATTGAACATTGAAGATTGAGGATTGAAAATTGCTGGTTGAGGATTGAGTACTGAGGATTGAGGGTTGAGGATTGAGCATTGAATACTGAGGATTGAGGTTTGAGGACGAAGGATTGAGGATTGCGGATTGAGGATTGAGGATTGAGCATTGAGTATTTAGTGTTGAGGATTGAAGATTGAGGACTGAGGATTGAAAACTGAGAATTGAGTATATTATATTGAGGATTGAAAATTGAGGATTGAGGATTGAGGATTGAGGATTAAGGCTTGAGGATTGAAGGTTGAGGTTTGAGGATTGATGATTGAGGATTGAGGATTGGGAATTGAGGATTGAGGATTGATGGTTGAGGATTGAGTGTTGACGACTGAGGATTGAGGATTGAGGATTGAGGATTGAGGATTGAAGATTGAGGACTGAGCATTGAAGACTGAGAATTGATGATATTCAATTGAGGATTGAAAATTGAGGATTGAGGATTGAGGATTGAGGATTGACGATTAAGGGTTGAGGACTAAAGGTTGAGGTTTGAGGATTGACGATTGAGGATTGAGGATTGAGAATTGATGGTTGACGATTGAGTATTGACGATTGAGGATTGAGGATTGATGGTTGAGGATTGAGGATTGAGGATTGAGGATTGTGGGTTGATTACTGAGGGTTGAGGATTGAGGGTTGAGGATTGAGCATTGAAGATTGAGGATTGAAAATTGCTGCTTGAGGATTGAGTATTGAGGATTGAGGATTGAGGATTGAGGATTGAGGATTGAGTATTGAGGATTGAGGATTGTGGATTGAGGTTTGAGCATTGAGGATTGAGGATTGAGTTTTGATATTTGAGAATTGAGGATATTCTATTGAGAATTGAGATTTGAGGATTGAGGATTGAGGATTGAGGATTGTGTATAGAGGGTTGAGGATTGAGGGTTGAGGACTGAGGATTGGGTACTGAAGGTTAAGAATTGAGGTTTGATGATTGAAGATTGAGTACTGAGCGTTGAGGACAGAGTGTTGAGGATTGGTGTCTGTGATCTGAAATTTGAAAATTGTAGATTGGGTGTTGAGTATTGAAAACTGAGAATTCAGGATTTTCTATTGAGGATTGAGGATTGAGGATTAACTATTGAGGATTGATGGTTGAGGTTTGAGGATTGACGATTGAGGATTGAGGATTGAGGATTGTGGATTGAGGACTGAGGCTTGAGGATTGATGATTGAGGGTTGATTACTGAGGGTTAAGGATTGAGGGTTGAGGACTGAGGATTGAGGATCGGGTATTGAGGATTGAGGACTGAAGATTGAGAATTGAGGATTGATGCTGAAGATTGAGGTTTGAGGATTGAGTATTGAGGATTGAGGATTGTGGATTGAGGATTGAGGATTGAAGACTGATGACTGAGGATTGAGGATTGAGGATTGAGTGTTGATTACTGAGGGTTGACGGTTGAGTATTGAGGATTGAGGGTTGTGGATTGAGGTTTGAGGATTAAGGATTGATGATTGAGGATTGAGGATTGTGGGTTGATTACTGAGGGTTGAGGATTGAGGATTGAGGATTGAGTATTGAGTGTTGAGACTGTGGGTTGAGGATTGAAGGTTGAGCATTGAGGATTGATGTTGAAGAATGATGTTTGAGAATTGATGATGGAGGATTGAGGACTGAGGTTTGAGACTTGAGGATCGACAACTGAATTTTCGGGATTGAGGAATGAGGATTGAGGATTGAGGATTGAGGATTGAGGATTGAGGATTGAGGATTGAGGGTTGAGGATTGAGGATTGCGGATTGAGGATTGATGATTGGGGATTGAGGATTGAGAATTGATGGTTGATGATTGAGGAATGAGGATTGAGGATTGAAGACTGAGGACTGAGAATATGGTATTGAGGTTTGAGGATGGAGGATTCAGAATTGCTGGCTGAGGATTGAGGATCGAGGATTGAGGATTGAGGTTTGAGGATTGAGTATTGAGGATTGAGGATTGTGGATTGCGGATTGAGGGTTGAAGACTGATGACTGAGGATTGAGGATTGAGGATTGAGTGTTGATTACTGAGGGTTGATGGTTGAGTATTGAGGATTGAGGGTTGTGGATTGAGGTTTGAGGATTAAGGATTGATGATTGAGGATTGAGCATTGAGGATTTAGTGTTGAGGATTGAAGATTGCGGATTGAGAACTGATGATTGAGGATTGAAGATTGAGGACTGAGAATTGAAAACTGAGAATTGAGGATATTCTATAGAGGATTGAAAATTGAGGATTGAACATTGAAGATTGAGGATTGAAAATTGCTGGTTGAGGATTGAGTATTGATGATTGAGGATTGAGGATTGGGGATTGAGGATTGAGGATTGAAGGTTGAGGTTTGAGGATTGAGGATTGATGATTGGGGATTGAGGATTGAGGATTGATGGTTGAGGATTGAGGATTGAGGATTGAGGATTGTGGGTTGATAACTGAGTGTTGAGGATTGAGGGTTGAGGGTTGAGGATTGAACATTGAAGATTAAGGATTGAAAATTGCTGGTTGAGGATTGGGTATTGAGGATTGAGGATTAAGGATTGAGGATTGAGGATTGGGGCTTGTGGATTGAGGTTTGAGCATTGAGGATTGAGGATTGAGTGTTGATATCTGAGAATTGAGGATATTCTATTGAGAATTGAGATTTGAGGATTGAGGATTGAGGATTGAGGATTGAGGATTGATGGCTGCAGGTTGAGCATTGAAGATAGAGTATTGAGGATTGCTTATAGAGGGTTGAGGATTGCGGGTTGAGGACTGAGGATTGGGTACTGAAGGTTAAGAATTGAGGTTTGATGATTGAAGATTGAGGACTGAGCGTTGAGGACAGAGTGTTGAGGATTGTTGTCTGTGATCTGAAATTTGAAAATTGAAGATTGGGTGCTGAGTATTGAAAACAGAGAAGTCAGGATTTTCTATTGAGGATTGAGGATTGAGGATTGAGGATTGAGGATTAAGTATTGAGTATTGTTGGTTGAAGGTTGGGGATTGACGATTGAGGTTTCAGGATTGATGATTGTGGATTGAGGACTGAGTGTTGAGGATTGATGATTGAGGGTTGATTACTGACGGTTGAGGATTGAGGGTTGAGGACTGAGGATTGAGGATCGGGTATTGAGGATTGAGGATTGAGGACTGAAGATTGAGGATTGAGGATTGATGCTGAAGATTGAGGTTTGAGGGTTGAGGATAGAGGATTGAAAGCTGAGGTTTGAGGACTGAGGTTTGTGAATTGAGGCCTGAGGTTTGAGGATTGAGGTTGAAGGATTGAGGTTTGAGGATCGAGATTTGATGATTGAGCAATGAGGATTGAGGATTGAAGACTGAGGATTGAGAATATGGTATTGAGGTTTGAGGATGGAGGATTGAGAATTGCTGGCTGAGGATTGAGGATTGAGGATTGAGGATTGAGGTTTGAGGATTGAGTATTGAGGATTGAGGATTGAAGACTGATGATTGAGGAATGAGGATTGAGGATTGAGGGTTGATTACTGAGGGCTGATGGTTGAGTATTGAGGATTGAGTGTTGTGGATTGATGTTTGAGGATTGTGGATTGATGATTGAGGATTGAGGATTGAGGATTGAGGGTTGATTACTGAGGGTTGAGGATTGAGTGTTGAGGATTGAAGGTTGGGGATTGAGGACTGGAGATTGAGTATTGAGGATTGAGGATTGAGGATTGAGTATTGAGGATTGAGGATTGATGATTGATGGCTGAGGATTGCGGGTTGACGATTGAGGATTGAGGATTGAGGATTGAGGATTGATGATTGAGGATTGAGGATTGAGGATTGAGAATAGAGGATTGAGGACTGAGGATTGAGGATTGAAGATTGAGGAGTGAGAATTGATGACTGAGGATTGAAGATTGAGGATTGTGCATTGAATATTGAGGATTGAGGTTTGAGGACGGAGGATTGAGGATTGAGGATTGAGGATAGAGGTTTGAGGATTGAGGATTGAGAATTGAGGGTTGAGTATTGAGGATGGAGAATTGAGGATTGAGGGTTGAGGATTGAGGATTGACGATTGAGGATTGATGACTGATGATTGAAGATTGAGGGCTGAGGATTGAGGATTGAGGATTCAGGATTGAGTATTGAGAATTGAGGATTGATGATTGATGGCTGAGTATTGCGGATTGACGATTGAGTATTGTGGATTGAGGATTGAGGATTGATGATTGAGGATTGAGGATTGAGAATAGAGGATTGAGGACTGAGGATTGAGGATTGAAGATTGAGGATTGAGAATTGATGACTGAGGATTGAGGATTGAGGATTGTGCATTGAATATTGAGGATTGAGGTTTGAGGACGGAGGATTGAGGATTGAGGATTGAGGGTTGAGGATTGAGGATTGAGGATTGAGGATTGAGGATTAACGTTTGAGGATTGAAGGCTGAAGTTTGGGGATTGAGGATTGAGGGTTGAGGACTGAGGATTGATGATTGAGGATTGAGCATTGAGGATTGAGTGTTGAGGGTTGAAGATTGAGGATTGAGGGTAGAGGATTGAGGACCGAGGGTTGAGGATTGAAGATTGAGTATTGAAAATTGATGACTGAGGATTGAGGATTGAGGATTGTGCGTTGAATATTGAGGATTGAGGATTGAGGATTGAGGGTTGAGGATTGAGGATTGAGGGTGGAGGATTGAGGATTGAGGATTAACGTTTGAGGATTGATGGCTGAGGTTTGAGGATTGAAGATTGCGGATTGAGAATTGATGATTGAGAATTGAAGACTGAGGACTGAGAATTGAAAACTGAGAATTGAGGATATTTTATTGAGGATTGAAAATTGACGATTGAGGATTGAGGATTGAGGATTAAGTGTTGAGGATTGAAGGTTGAGGATTGAGGATTGCCGACTGAGGATTGAGTATTCGGGATTGGGCTTTGAGGATTGATGGTTGAGGGTTGAGGATTGAGGGTTGATGATTGAGGATTGTGGATCGAAGATTGAGGATTGATGATTGATGATTGAAGATTGAGGATTGAGTATTGAGGATATTCTATTGAGGATTGAAGATTGAGGACTGAGGGTTGAGGATTGAGGATTAAGGGTTGAGGATTGAAGGTTGAGGTTTGAGGATTGATGATTGAGGATTGGGGATTCAGGATTGAGGATTGATGGTTGAGGATTGAGGATTAAGGGTGGAGTATTGAAGGTTGAGGTTTGAGGATTGACGACTGAGGGTTGAGGATTGGGTATTGAGGATTGAGGATTGATGGCTGAAGATTGAGGATTGAGGATTGAGGATTGTGCATTGAATATTGAGGATTGAGGTTTGAGGACGGAGGATTGAGGATTGAGGATTGAGGATAGAGGTTTGAGGATTGAGGATTGAGAATTGAGGGTTGAGTATTGAGGATTGAGGATTGAAGACTGATGACTGAGGATTGAGGATTGAGGATTGAGTGTTGATTACTGAGGGTTGACGGTTGAGTATTGAGGATTGAGGGTTGTGGATTGAGGTTTGAGGATTAAGGATTGATGATTGAGGATTGAGGATTGTGGGTTGATTACTGAGGGTTGAGGATTGAGGATTGAGGATTGAGTATTGAGTGTTGAGACTGTGGGTTGAGGATTGAAGGTTGAGCATTGAGGATTGATGTTGAAGAATGATGTTTGAGAATTGATGATGGAGGATTGAGGACTGAGGTTTGAGACTTGAGGATCGACAACTGAATTTTCGGGATTGAGGAATGAGGATTGAGGATTGAGGATTGAGGATTGAGGATTGAGGATTGAGGATTGAGGGTTGAGGATTGAGGATTGCGGATTGAGGATTGATGATTGGGGATTGAGGATTGAGAATTGATGGTTGATGATTGAGGAATGAGGATTGAGGATTGAAGACTGAGGACTGAGAATATGGTATTGAGGTTTGAGGATGGAGGATTCAGAATTGCTGGCTGAGGATTGAGGATCGAGGATTGAGGATTGAGGTTTGAGGATTGAGTATTGAGGATTGAGGATTGTGGATTGAGGATTGAGGGTTGAAGACTGATGACTGAGGATTGAGGATTGAGGATTGAGTGTTGATTACTGAGGGTTGATGGTTGAGTATTGAGGATTGAGGGTTGTGGATTGAGGTTTGAGGATTAAGGATTGATGATTGAGGATTGAGCATTGAGGATTTAGTGTTGAGGATTGAAGATTGCGGATTGAGAACTGATGATTGAGGATTGAAGATTGAGGACTGAGAATTGAAAACTGAGAATTGAGGATATTCTATAGAGGATTGAAAATTGAGGATTGAACATTGAAGATTGAGGATTGAAAATTGCTGGTTGAGGATTGAGTATTGATGATTGAGGATTGAGGATTGGGGATTGAGGATTGAGGATTGAAGGTTGAGGTTTGAGGATTGAGGATTGATGATTGGGGATTGAGGATTGAGGATTGATGGTTGAGGATTGAGGATTGAGGATTGAGGATTGTGGGTTGATAACTGAGTGTTGAGGATTGAGGGTTGAGGGTTGAGGATTGAACATTGAAGATTAAGGATTGAAAATTGCTGGTTGAGGATTGGGTATTGAGGATTGAGGATTAAGGATTGAGGATTGAGGATTGGGGCTTGTGGATTGAGGTTTGAGCATTGAGGATTGAGGATTGAGTGTTGATATCTGAGAATTGAGGATATTCTATTGAGAATTGAGATTTGAGGATTGAGGATTGAGGATTGAGGATTGAGGATTGATGGCTGCAGGTTGAGCATTGAAGATAGAGTATTGAGGATTGCTTATAGAGGGTTGAGGATTGCGGGTTGAGGACTGAGGATTGGGTACTGAAGGTTAAGAATTGAGGTTTGATGATTGAAGATTGAGGACTGAGCGTTGAGGACAGAGTGTTGAGGATTGTTGTCTGTGATCTGAAATTTGAAAATTGAAGATTGGGTGCTGAGTATTGAAAACAGAGAAGTCAGGATTTTCTATTGAGGATTGAGGATTGAGGATTGAGGATTGAGGATTAAGTATTGAGTATTGTTGGTTGAAGGTTGAGGATTGACGATTGAGGTTTCAGGATTGATGATTGTGGATTGAGGACTGAGTGTTGAGGATTGATGATTGAGGGTTGATTACTGACGGTTGAGGATTGAGGGTTGAGGACTGAGGATTGAGGATCGGGTATTGAGGATTGAGGATTGAGGACTGAAGATTGAGGATTGAGGATTGATGCTGAAGATTGAGGTTTGAGGGTTGAGGATAGAGGATTGAAAGCTGAGGTTTGAGGACTGAGGTTTGTGAATTGAGGCCTGAGGTTTGAGGATTGAGGTTGAAGGATTGAGGTTTGAGGATCGAGATTTGATGATTGAGCAATGAGGATTGAGGATTGAAGACTGAGGATTGAGAATATGGTATTGAGGTTTGAGGATGGAGGATTGAGAATTGCTGGCTGAGGATTGAGGATTGAGGATTGAGGATTGAGGTTTGAGGATTGAGTATTGAGGATTGAGGATTGAAGACTGATGATTGAGGAATGAGGATTGAGGATTGAGGGTTGATTACTGAGGGCTGATGGTTGAGTATTGAGGATTGAGTGTTGTGGATTGATGTTTGAGGATTGTGGATTGATGATTGAGGATTGAGGATTGAGGATTGAGGGTTGATTACTGAGGGTTGAGGATTGAGTGTTGAGGATTGAGTATTGAGTGTTGAGACTGTGGGTTGAGGATTGAAGGTTGAGGATTGAGGATTGATGTTGAAGAGTGAGGTTTGAGAATTGATGATGGAGGATTCAGGACTGAGGTTTGAGAATTGAGGATTGACAACTGAATTTTCGGGATTGAAGAATGAGGATTGAGGACTGAGGATTGAGGATTGAAGATTGAGGATTGAGAATTGATGACTGAGGATTGACGATTGAGGATTGTGCATTGAATATTGAGGATTGAGGTTTGAGGACGGAGGATTGAGGATTGAGGATTGAGGGTTGAGGATTGAGGATTGAGGATTGAGGATTGAGGATTAACGTTTGAGGATTGAAGGCTGAGGTTTGGGGATTGAGGATTGAGGGTTGAGGACTGAGGATTGATGATTGAGGATTGAGCATTGAGGATTGAGTGTTGAGGGTTGAAGATTGAGGATTGAGGGTAGAGGATTGAGGACTGAGGGTTGAGGATTGAACATTGAGTATTGAAAATTGAGGACTGAGGATTGAGGATTGAGGATTGTGCGTTGAATATTGAGGATTGAGGTTTGAGGACGGAGGATTGAGGATTGAGGATTGAGGATTGAGGTTTGAGGATTGAGGATTGAGAACTGAGTGTTGAGTATTGAGGATTGTGCATTGAGGATAGAGGGTTGAGGATTGAGGGTTTAGGATTGAGGATTGAGGATTGAGGATTCTGGAGTGAGGGTTGAGGATTGAGGTTTGAGGGTGGAGGATTGAGGATTGAGGATTAACGTTTGAGGATTGATGGCTGAGGTTTGAGGATTGAGGATTGAGGATTGAGGATTGAGGATTGAGGATTGATGATTGAGGATTGAGCATTGAGGATTGAGTGTTGAGGATTGAAGATTGCGGATAGAGAATTGATGATTGAGAATTGAAGATTGAGGACTGAGAATTGAAAACTGAGAATTGAGGATATTTTATTGAGGATTGAAAATTGACGATTGAGGATTGAGGATTGAGGATTAAGTGTTGAGGATTGAAGGTTGAGGTTTGAGGATTGCCGATTGAGGATTGAGTATTCGGGATTGGGGTTTGAGGATTGATGGCTGAGGGTTGAGGATTGAGGGTTGATGATTGAGGATTGTGGATCGAAGATTGAGGATTGATGATTGATGGTTGAAGATTGAGGATTGAGTATTCAGGATATTCTATTGAGGATTGAAGATTGAGGATCGAGGGCTGAGGATTGAGGATTAAGGGTTGAGGATTGAAGGTTGAGGTTTGAGGATTGATGATTGAGGGTTGAGGATTGGGGATTGAGGATTGAGGATTGATGGTTGAGGATTGAGGACTAAGGGTGGAGTATTGAAGGTTGAGGTTTGAGGATTGACGATTGAGGGTTGAGGATTGGGTATTGAGGATTGAGGACTGATGGCTCAAGATTGAGGATTGACGATTGAGGATTGAGGATTGAGGATTGATGATAGAGGATTGAGGATTGACAATAGAGGATTGAGGACTGAGGATTGAGGATTGAAGATTGAGGATTGAGAATTGATGACTGAGGATTGAGGATTGAGGATTGTGCATTGAATATTGAGGATTGAGGTTTGAGAACGGAGGATTGAGGATTGAGGATTGAGGATAGAGGTTTGGGGATTGAGGATTGAGAATTGAGGGTTGAGTATTGAGGATTGAGAATTGAGGATTGAGGGTTGAGGATTGAGGATTGACGATTGAGGATTGAGGATTAAGGTTTGAGAATTGATAGTTGAGGTTTGAGGATTGAGGATTGAGGATTGAGGATTGATGATTGAGGATTGTGCATTGAATATTGAGGATCGAGGATTGAGGATTGAGGATTGAGGATTGAGCATTGAGGATTTAGTGTTGAGGATTGAAGATTGCGGATTTAGTGTTGAGGATTGAAGATTGCGGATTGAGAATTGATGATTGAGGATTGAAGATTGAGGACTGAGCATTGAAAACTGAGAATTGATGATATTCAATTGAGGATTGAAAATTGAGGATTGAGGATTGAGGATTGAGGATTGACGATTAAGGGTTGAGGACTGAAGGTTGAGGTTTGAGGATTGATGATTGAGGATTGAGGATTGAGGATTGATGGTTGAAGATTGAGTATTGACGATTGAGGATTGAGGATTGATGGTTGAGGATTGAGGATTGAGGATTGTGGGTTGATTACTGAGGGTTGAGGATTGAGGGTTGAGGATTGAGCATTGAAGATTGAGGATTGAAAATTGCTGCTTGAGGATTGAGTATTGAGGATTGAGGATTGAGGATTGAGGATTGAGGATTGAGTATTGAGGATTGAGGATTGTGGATTGAGGTTTGAGCATTGAGGATTGAGGATTGAGTTTTGATATTTGAGAATTGAGGATATTCTATTGAGAATTGAGATTTGAGGATTGAGGATTGAGGATTGAGGATTGAGGATTGATGGCTGCAGGTTGAGCATTGAAGATTCAGGATTGAGGATTGTGTATAGAGGGTTGAGGATTGGGGTTGAGGACTGAGGATTGGGTACTGAAGGTTAAGAATTGAGGTTTGATGATTGAAGATTGAGGACTGAGCGTTGAGGACAGAGTGTTGAGGATTGGTGTCTGTGATCTGAAATTTGAAAATTGTAGATTGGGTGTAGAGTAATGAAAACTGAGAATTCAGGATTTTCTATTGAGGATTGAGGATTGAGGATTAACTATTGAGGATTGATGGTTGAGGTTTGAGGATTGACGATTGAGGTTTGAGGATTGAGGATTGTGGATTGAGGACTGAGGGTTGAGGATTGATGGTTGAGGGTTGATTACTGAGGGTTGAGGATTGAGGGTTGAGGACTGAGGATTGATGATCGGGTATTGAGGATTGAGGATTGAGGACTGAAGATTGAGAATTGAGGATTGATGCTGAAGATTGAGGTTTGAGGATTGAGGATAGAGGATTGAGGGCTGAGGTTTGAGGACTGAGGTTTGAGAGTTGAGGCCTGAGGTTTGAGGATTGAGGATGAAGTATTGAGGTTTGAGGATCGAGATTTGATGATTGAGGAATGAGGATTGAGGATTGAAGACTGAGGACTGAGAATATGGTATTGAGGTTTGAGGATGGAGGATTCAGAATTGCTGGCTGAGGATTGAGGATCGAGGATTGAGGATTGAGGTTTGAGGATTGACGGTTGAGGGTTGAGGATTGGGGATTGAGGATTGAGGATTGATGGTTGAGGATTGAGGATTGAGGATTGAGTATTGAGGGTTGATTACTGAGGGTTGGGGAGAGAGGGTTGAGGATTGAGGATTGAACATTGAAGGTTGAGGATTGAAAATTGCTGGTTGAGGATTGAGTGCTGAGGATTGAGGGTTGAGGATTGAGCATTGAATATTGAGGATTGAGGTTTGAGGACGGAGGGTTGAGGATTGCGGATTGAGAATTGAAGATTCAGGATTCAGGATTGAGGGTTGAGTACTGAGGGATGAGGGTTGAGGATTGAGGATTGAGGTTTGAGGATTGGTGATTGAGGATTGAGGATTCAGTATTGAAGACTGAGGACAGAGGGATGAGGATTGAGTATTGATGGTTGAGGATTGAGGATTGACGATTAAGGATTGAAGATTGAGGATTGAGGATTGAGGATAGAGGATTGAGGATTGAGGATTGAGCATTGAGGATTGAGTGTTGAGGATTGAAAATTGAGGATCGAGGTTTGAGGACTGAGGATTGAGGATTGAGGATTGAGGATTGAGGTCTGAGGATTGAGGATTGAGAATTGAGTGTTGAGTATTGAGGATTGAACATTGAGGATTGAGGATTGAGGATTGAGGGTTGAGGATTGAGGATTGCGGATTGAGGATTGAAGATTCAGGATTCAGGATTGAGGGTTGAGTACTGAGGGATGAGGGTTGAGGATTGAGGATTGGGGTTTGAGGATTGGTGATTGAGGATTGAGGATTCAGTATTGAAGACTGAGGACAGAGGGATGAGGATTGAGTATTGATGGTTGAGGATTGAGGATTGACGATTAAGGATTGAAGATTGAGGATTGAGGATTGAGGGTAGAGGATTGAGGATTGAGGATTGAGCATTGAAGATTGAGTGTTGATGATTGAAGATTGAGGATTGAGAATTGATGATTGAGGATTGAGGATTGAGGATTGAGGGCTGATTACAGAGGGTTGAGGATTGAGGATTGAGGATTGAGTATTGAGGGTTGATTACTGAGGGTTGAGGAGAGAGGGTTGAGGATTGAGGATTGAACATTGAAGATTGAGGATTGAAAATTGCTGGTTCAGGATTGAGTACTGAGGATTGAGGGTTGAGGATTGAGCATTGAATATTGATGATTGAGGCTTGAGGACGGAGGATTGAGGATTGCGGATTGAGGATTGAGGATTGAGCATTGAGGATTTAGAGTTGAGGATTGAAGGTTGCGGATTGAGGATTGAGGATTGAGGATTGAGGATTGATATTTGAGGACTGAGGATTGACGATTGAGGATTGAGGATTGAAGATTGAGTGTCGTGGACAGAGGATTGGGGATTGAGGGTTGAAGGTTGAGGATTGAGGACTGACGATTGAAGATTGAGGACTGAGGATTGAAAACTGAGAATTGAGGATATTCTATTGAGGATTGAAGATTAAGGACTGAGGATTGAGTATTAAGGGTTGAGGATTGAAGGTTGAGGTTTGAGGATTGACGGTTGAGGGTTGAGGATTGGGGATTGAGGATTGAGGATTGATGGTTGAGGATTGAGAATTGAGGATTGAGTATTGAGGGTTGATTACTGAGGGTTGAGGAGAGATGGTTGAGGATTGAGGATTGAACATTGAAGATTGAGGATTGAAAATTGCTTGTTGAGGATTGAGTACTGAGGATTGAGGGTTGAGGATTGAGCATTGAATATTGAGGATTGAGGTTTGAGGACGGAGGATTGAGGATTGCGGATTGAGGATTGAGGATTGAGCATTGAGTATTTAGTGTTGAGGATTGAAGATTGAGGACTGAGAATTGAAAACTGAGAATTGAGTATATTATATTGAGGATTGAAAATTGAGGATTGAGGATTGAGGATTGAGGATTAAGGCTTGAGGATTGAAGGCTGAGGTTTGAGGATTGATGATTGAGGATTGAGGATTGGGAATTGAGGATTGAGGATTGATGGTTGAGGATTGAGTGTTGACGACTGAGGATTGAGGATTGAGGATTGAGGATTGAGGATTAACGTTTGAGGATTGAAGGCTGAGGTTTGATGATTGAGGATTGAGGGTTGAGGATTGAGGATTGAGGATAGAGGATTGAGGATTGAAGATTGAGGACTGAGTATTGAACACTGAGAATTGAGGATATTCTATTGAGGATTGAAAATTGACGATTGAGGATTGAGGATTGAGGATTAAGTGTTGAGGATTGAGGGTTGAGGTTTGAGGATTGACGATTGAGGATTGAGGATTCGGGATTGGGGTTTGAGGATTGATGGTTGAGGGTTGAGGATTGAGGGTTGATGATTGAGGATTGAGGATCGAAGTTTGAGGATTGAGGATTGACAATAGAGGATTGAGGACTGAGGATTGAGGATTGAAGATTGAGGATTGAGAATTGATGACTGAGGATTGAGGATTGAGGATTGTGCATTGAATATTGAGGATTGAGGTTTGAGAACGGAGGATTGAGGATTGAGGACTGAGGATAGAGGTTTGGTGATTGAGGATTGAGAATTGAGGGTTGAGTATTGAGGATTGAGAATTGAGGATTGAGGGTTGAGGATTGAGGATTGACGATTGAGGATTGAGGATTAAGGTCTGAGAATTGAGAGTTGAGGTTTGAGAATTGAGGATTGAGGATTGAGGATTGATGATTGAGGATTGTGCATTGAACATTGAGGATTGAGGATTGAGGATTGAGGATTGAGGATTGAGGATTGAGCATTGAGGATTTAGTGTTGAGGATTGAAGATTGCGGATTGAGAATTGATGATTGAGGATTGAAGATTGAGGACAGAGCATTGAAAACTGAGAATTGATGATATTCAATTGAGGATTGAAAATTGAGGATTGAGGATTGAGGATTGAGGATTGACGATTAAGGGTTGAGGACTGAAGGTTGAGGTTTGAGGATTGATGATTGAGGATTGATGATTGAGGATTGATGGTTGACGATTGAGTATTGACGATTGAGGGTTGAGGATTGATGGTTGAGGATTGAGGATTGAGGATTGAGGATTGTGGGTTGATTACTGAGGGTTGAGGATTGAGGGTTGAGGATTGAGCATTGAAGATTGAGGATTGAAAATTGCTGCTTGAGGATTGAGTATTGAGGATTGAGGATTGAGGATTGAGGATTGAGGATTGAGTATTGAGGATTGAGGATTGTGGATTGAGGTTTGAGCATTGAGGATTGAGGATTGAGTTTTGATATTTGAGAATTCAGGATATTCTATTGAGAATTGAGATTTGAGGATTGAGGATTGAGGATTGAGGATTGAGGATTGATGGCTGCAGGTTGAGCATTGAAGATTCAGGATTGAGGATTGTGTATAGAGGGTTGAGGATTGGGGTTGAGGACTGAGGATTGGGTACTGAAGGTTAAGAATTGAGGTTTGATGATTGAAGATTGAGGACTGAGCGTTGAGGACAGAGTGTTGAGGATTGGTGTCTGTGATCTGAAATTTGAAAATTGTAGATTGGGTGTAGAGTAATGAAAACTGAGAATTCAGGATTTTCTATTGAGGATTGAGGATTGAGGATTAACTATTGAGGATTGATGGTTGAGGTTTGAGGATTGACGATTGAGGTTTGAGGATTGAGGATTGTGGATTGAGGACTGAGGGTTGAGGATTGATGGTTGAGGGTTGATTACTGAGGGTTGAGGTTTGAGGGTTGAGGACTGAGGATTGATGATCGGGTATTGAGGATTGAGGATTGAGGACTGAAGATTGAGAATTGAGGATTGATGCTGAAGATTGAGGTTTGAGGATTGAGGATAGAGGATTGAGGGCTGAGGTTTGAGGACTGAGGTTTGAGAGTTGAGGCCTGAGGTTTGAGGATTGAGGATGAAGTATTGAGGTTTGAGGATCGAGATTTGATGATTGAGAAATGAGGATTGAGGATTGAAGACTGAGGACTGAGAATATGGTATTGAGGTTTGAGGATGGAGGATTCAGAATTGCTGGCTGAGGATTGAGGATCGAGGATTGAGGATTGAGGTTTGAGGATTGACGGTTGAGGGTTGAGGATTGGGGATTGAGGATTGAGTATTGATGGTTGAGGATTGAGGATTGAGGATTGAGTATTGAGGGTTGATTACTGAGGGTTGGGGAGAGAGGGTTGAAGATTGAGGATTGAACATTGAAGGTTGAGGATTGAAAATTGCTGGTTGAGGATTGAGTGCTGAGGATTGAGGGTTGAGGATTGAGCATTGAATATTGAGGATTGAGGTTTGAGGACGGAGGGTTGAGGATTGCGGATTGAGAATTGAAGATTCAGGATTCAGGATTGAGGGTTGAGTACTGAGGGATGAGGGTTGAGGATTGAGGATTGGGGTTTGAGGATTGGTGATTGAGGATTGAGGATTCAGTATTGAAGACTGAGGACAGAGGGATGAGGATTGAGTATTGATGGTTGAGGATTGAGGATTGACGATTAAGGATTGAAGATTGAGGATTGAGGATTGAGGATAGAGTATTGAGGATTGAGGATTGAGCATTGAGGATTGAGTGTTGAGGATTGAAAATTGAGGATTGAGGTTTGAGGACTGAGGATTGAGGATTGAGGATTGAGGATTGAGGTCTGAGGATTGAGGATTGAGAATTGAGTGTTGAGTATTGAGGATTGAACATTGAGGGTTGAGGATTGAGGATTGAGGGTTGAGGATTGAGGATTGCAGATTGAGGATTGAAGATTCAGGATTCAGGATTGAGGGTTGAGTACTGAGGGATGAGGGTTGAGGATTGAGGATTGGGGTTTGAGGATTGGTGATTGAGGATTGAGGATTCAGTATTGAAGACTGAGGACAGAGGGATGAGGATTGAGTATTGATGGTTGAGGATTGAGGTTTGACGATTAAGGATTGAAGATTGAGGATTGAGGATTGAGGGTAGAGGATTGAGGATTGAGGATTGAGCATTGAGGATTGAGTGTTGATGATTGAAGATTGAGGATTGAGAATTGAT
Organism: Calliopsis andreniformis; assembly: GCF_051401765.1. Classification (NCBI taxonomy): domain Eukaryota; kingdom Metazoa; phylum Arthropoda; class Insecta; order Hymenoptera; family Andrenidae; genus Calliopsis; species Calliopsis andreniformis. The sequence goes on from NW_027480608.1 coordinate 638,645, forward strand.
GATTGAGGATTGAGGATTGAGGATTGAGGGCTGATTACAGAGGGTTGAGGATTGAGGATTGAGGATTGAGTATTGAGGGTTGATGACTGAGGGTTGAGGAGAGAGGGTTGAGGATTGAGGATTGAACATTGAAGATTGAGGATTGAAAATTGCTGGTTGAGGGTTGAGTACTGAGGATTGAGGGTTGAGGATTGAGCATTGAATATTGATGATTGAGGCTTGAGGACGGAGGATTGAGGATTGCGGATTGAGGATTGAGGATTGAGCATTGAGGATTTAGAGTTGAGGGTTGAAGGTTGCGGATTGAGGATTGAGGATTGAGGATTGAGGATTGATATTTGAGGACTGAGGATTGACGATTGAGGATTGAGGATTGAAGATTGAGTGTCGTGGACAGAGGATTGGGGATTGAGGGTTGAAGGTTGAGGATTGAGGACTGACGATTGAAGATTGAGGACTGAGGATTGAAAACTGAGAATTGAGGATATTCTATTGAGGATTGAAGATTAAGGACTGAGGATTGAGGATTAAGGGTTGAGGATTGAAGGTTGAGGTTTGAGGATTGACGGTTGAGGGTTGAGGATTGGGGATTGAGGATTGAGGATTGATGGTTGAGGATTGAGAATTGAGGATTGAGTATTGAGGGTTGATTACTGAGGGTTGAGGAGAGATGGTTGGGGATTGAGGATTGAACATTGAAGATTGAGGATTGAAAATTGCTGGTTGAGGATTGAGTACTGAGGATTGAGGGTTGAGGATTGAGCATTGAATATTGAGGATTGAGGTTTGAGGACGGAGGATTGAGGATTGCGGATTGGGGATTGAGGGTTGAGGATTGAGGATTGACGATTGAGGATTGAAGACTAAGGTTTGAGAATTGATGGTTGAGGTTTGAGGATTGAGGATTGAGGATTGAGGATTGCGAATTGAGGACTGAGGGTTGAGGATTGATGATTGAGGGTTGATTACTGAGGGTTGATGATTGAGTGTTGAGGACTGAGGATTGAGGATCGGGTATTGAGGATTGAGGATTGAGGACTGAAGATTGAGAATTGAGGATTGATGCTGAAGATTGAGGTTTGAGGATTGAGGATAGAGGATTGAGGGCTGAGGTTTGAGGGCTGAGGTTTGAGAATTGAGGCCTGAGGTTTGAGGATTGTGGATGAAGTATTGAGGTTTGAGGATCGAGATTTGATGATTGAGGATTGATGGTTGAGGATTGAGGATTGGGGATTGAAGATTGAGGATTGATGGTTGAGGATTGAGGATTGAGAATTGAGGATTGAGGGTTGAGGATTGAGGATTGACGATTGAGGATTGAAGACTAAGGTTTGAGAATTGATGGTTGAGGTTTGAGGATTGAGGATTGAGGATTGAGGATTGCGAATTGAGGATTGAGTGTTGAGGGTTGAGGATAGAGGATTGAGGATTGAGCATTGAGTATTGAGTGTTGATGGTTGAAGATTGAGGATTGAGAATTGATGATTGACGATTGAGGATTGAGCATTGAGGATTGAGGGCTGATTACTGAGGGTTGAGGATGGAGGGTTGATGATTGAGGATTGAGGATCGAAGATTGAGGATTGATGATTGATGATTGAAGATTGAGGATTGAGTATTGAGGATATTCTATTGAGGATTGAAGATTGAGGATTGAGGATTGAGGATTGAGGATTAAGGGTTGAGGATTGAAGGTTGAGGTTTGAGGATTGATGATTGAGGATTGAGGATTGGGGATTGAGGATTGAGGATTGATGGTTGAGGATTGAGGATTAAGGGTTGAGGATTGAAGGTTGAGGTTTGAGGATTGACGATTCAGGGTTGAGGATTGGGTATTGAGGATTGAGGATTGATGTCTGAAGAGTGAGGATTGACGATTGAGGATTGAGGATTGGGGATTGAGGATTGAGGATTGATGATTGAGGATTGAGGATTGAGGATTGAGGGTTGATTACTGAGGGTCGAGGATTGAGGATTGAGGATTGAGTATTGAGTGTTGAGACTGTTGGTTGAGGATTGAATGTTGAGGTTTGAGGATTGACGATTGAGGGTTGAGAATTGGGGATTGAAGATTGAGGATTGATGGTTGAGGATTGAGGATTGAGCATTGAGTATTGAGGGTTGATTACTGAGGGTTGAGGAGTGAGGGTTGAGGATTGAGGATTGAACATTGAAGATTGATGATTGAAAATTGCTGGTTGAGGATTGAGGGTTGAGGATTGAGGATTGGGGATTGAGGATTGAGGATTGATGGTTGAGGATTGAGGATTAAGGGTTGAGGATTGAAGGTTGAGGTTTGAGGATTGACGATTGAGGGTTGAGGATTGGGTATTGAGGATTGAGGATTGATGTCTGAAGAGTGAGGATTGACGATTGAGGATTGAGGATTGGGTATTGTGGATTGACGATTGATGGCTGAGGATTGAGGATTGAAGATTGAGGACTGTGCATTGAATATTGAGGATTGAGGTTTGAGGACGGAGGATTGAGGATTGAGGATTGAGGATAGAGGTTTGAGGATTGAGGATTGAGAATTGAGTGTTGAGTATTGAGGATTGAGAATTGAGGATTGAGGGTTGAGGATTGAGGATTGACGATTGAGGATTGAAGACTAAGGTTTGAGAATTGATTGTTGAGGTTTGAGGATTGAGGATTGAGGATTGAGGATTGCGAATTGAGGATTGAGGGTTGAGGGTTGAGGATAGAGGATTGAGGATTGAGCATTGAGTATTGAGTGTTGATGGTTGAAGATTGAGGATTGAGAATTGATGATTGAGGATTGAGGATTGAGCATTGAGGATTGAGGGCTGATTACTGAGGGTTGAGGATGGAGGGTTGATGATTGAGGAATGAGGATCGAAGATTGAGGATTGATGATTGATGATTGAAGATTGAGGATTGAGTATTGAGGATATTCTATTGAGGATTGAAGATTGAGGATTGAGGATTGAGGATTGAGGATTAAGGGTTGAGGATTGAAGGTTGAGGTTTGAGGATTGATGATTGAGGATTGAGGATTGGGGATTGAGGATTGAGGATTGATGGTTGAGGATTGAGGATTAAGGGTTGAGGATTGAAGGTTGAGGTTTGAGGATTGACGATTGAGGGTTGAGGATTGGGTATTGAGGATTGAGGATTGATGTCTGAAGAGTGAGGACTGACGATTGAGGATTGAGGATTGAGGATTGAGGATTGAGGATTGAAGATTGAGGATCGAGGATAGAGGATTGAGGACTGTGGATTGAGGATTGAAGATTGAGGATTGAGAATTGATGACTGAGGATTGAGGATTGAGGATTGAGCATTGAATATTGAGGATTGAGGATTGAGGATTGAGGATTGAGGATTGAGGATAGTGGATTGAAGGTTGAGGTTTGAGGATTGACGATTGAGGATTGAGGATTGAGGATTGAGGATTGAGGATTGAGGATTGAGGATTGTGCATTGAATATTGAGGATTGAGATTTGAGGACGGAGGATTGAGGATTGAGAATTGAGGATTAAGGTTTGAGGATTGAGGATTGAGAATTGAGTGTTGAGGATTGAGGATTGAGGATTGAGCATTGAGGATTGAGGGTTGAGGATTGAGGATTGAGTATTGAGGATTGAGAATTGATGACTGAGGATTGAGGATTGTGGATTGTGCATTGAATATTGAGGATTGAGGATTGAGGGTTGAGGATTGAGGATTGAGGATTGAGGGTTGAGGATTGAGGATTGAGGATAGAGAATTGAGCATTGAGGATTGAGGGTTGAGGATTGAGGATTGAGAATTGAGGATTGAGGATTGAGGATTGAGGATTGAGGGTTGAGGACTGAGGATTGAACATTGAAGATTGATGATTGAAAATTGCTGGTTGAGGATTGAGGGTTGAGGATTGAGGATTGGGGATTGAGGATTGAGGATTGATGGTTGAGGATTGAGGATTAAGGTTTGAGAATTGATGGTTGAGGTTTGAGGATTGAGGATTGAGGATTGAGGATTGCGAATTGAGGACTGAGGGTTGAGGATTGATGATTGAGGGTTGATTACTGAGGGTTGATGATTGAGTGTTGAGGACTGAGGATTGAGGATCGGGTATTGAGGATTGAGGATTGAGGACTGAAGATTGAGAATTGAGGATTGATGCTGAAGATTGAGGTTTGAGGATTGAGGATAGAGGATTGAGGGCTGAGGTTTGAGGACTGAGGTTTGAGAATTGAGGCCTGAGGTTTGAGGATTGTGGATGAAGTATTGAGGTTTGAGGATCGAGATTTGATGATTGAGGATTGATGGTTGAGGATTGAGGATTGGGGATTGAAGATTGAGGATTGATGGTTGAGGATTGAGGATTGAGAATTGAGGATTGAGAATTGATGACTGAGGATTGAGGATTGAGGATTGTGCATTGAATATTGAGGATTGAGGTTTGAGAACGGAGGATTGAGGATTGAGGACTGAGGATAGAGGTTTGGTGATTGAGGATTGAGAATTGAGGGTTGAGTATTGAGGATTGAGAATTGAGGATTGAGGGTTGAGGATTGAGGATTGACGATTGAGGATTGAGGATTAAGGTCTGAGAATTGATAGCTGAGGTTTGAGAATTGAGGATTGAGGATTGAGGATTGATGATTGAGGATTGTGCATTGAACATTGAGGATTGAGGATTGAGGATTGAGGATTGAGGATTGAGGATTGAGCATTGAGGATTTAGTGTTGAGGATTGAAGATTGCGGATTGAGAATTGATGATTGAGGATTGAAGATTGAGGACAGAGCATTGAAAACTGAGAATTGATGATATTCAATTGAGGATTGAAAATTGAGGATTGAGGATTGAGGATTGAGGATTGACGATTAAGGGTTGAGGACTGAAGGTTGAGGTTTGAGGATTGATGATTGAGGATTGATGATTGAGGATTGATGGTTGACGATTGAGTATTGACGATTGAGGGTTGAGGATTGATGGTTGAGGATTGAGGATTGAGGATTGAGGATTGTGGGTTGATTACTGAGGGTTGAGGATTGAGGGTTGAGGATTGAGCATTGAAGATTGAGGATTGAAAATTGCTGCTTGAGGATTGAGTATTGAGGATTGAGGATTGAGGATTGAGGATTGAGGATTGAGTATTGAGGATTGAGGATTGTGGATTGAGGTTTGAGCATTGAGGATTGAGGATTGAGTTTTGATATTTGAGAATTCAGGATATTCTATTGAGAATTGAGATTTGAGGATTGAGGATTGAGGATTGAGGATTGAGGATTGATGGCTGCAGGTTGAGCATTGAAGATTCAGGATTGAGGATTGTGTATAGAGGGTTGAGGATTGGGGTTGAGGACTGAGGATTGGGTACTGAAGGTTAAGAATTGAGGTTTGATGATTGAAGATTGAGGACTGAGCGTTGAGGACAGAGTGTTGAGGATTGGTGTCTGTGATCTGAAATTTGAAAATTGTAGATTGGGTGTAGAGTAATGAAAACTGAGAATTCAGGATTTTCTATTGAGGATTGAGGATTGAGGATTAACTATTGAGGATTGATGGTTGAGGTTTGAGGATTGACGATTGAGGTTTGAGGATTGAGGATTGTGGATTGAGGACTGAGGGTTGAGGATTGATGGTTGAGGGTTGATTACTGAGGGTTGAGGATTGAGGGTTGAGGACTGAGGATTGATGATCGGGTATTGAGGATTGAGGATTGAGGACTGAAGATTGAGAATTGAGGATTGATGCTGAAGATTGAGGTTTGAGGATTGAGGATAGAGGATTGAGGGCTGAGGTTTGAGGACTGAGGTTTGAGAGTTGAGGCCTGAGGTTTGAGGATTGAGGATGAAGTATTGAGGTTTGAGGATCGAGATTTGATGATTGAGAAATGAGGATTGAGGATTGAAGACTGAGGACTGAGAATATGGTATTGAGGTTTGAGGATGGAGGATTCAGAATTGCTGGCTGAGGATTGAGGATCGAGGATTGAGGATTGAGGTTTGAGGATTGACGGTTGAGGGTTGAGGATTGGGGATTGAGGATTGAGTATTGATGGTTGAGGATTGAGGATTGAGGATTGAGTATTGAGGGTTGATTACTGAGGGTTGGGGAGAGAGGGTTGAAGATTGAGGATTGAACATTGAAGGTTGAGGATTGAAAATTGCTCTTTGAGGATTGAGTGCTGAGGATAGAGGGTTGAGGATTGAGCATTGAATATTGAGGATTGAGGTTTGAGGACGGAGGGTTGAGGATTGCGGATTGAGAATTGAAGATTCAGGATTCAGGATTGAGGGTTGAGTACTGAGGGATGAGGGTTGAGGATTGAGGATTGGGGTTTGAGGATTGGTGATTGAGGATTGAGGATTCAGTATTGAAGACTGAGGACAGAGGGATGAGGATTGAGTATTGATGGTTGAGGATTGAGGATTGACGATTAAGGATTGAAGATTGAGGATTGAGGATTGAGGATAGAGTATTGAGGATTGAGGATTGAGCATTGAGGATTGAGTGTTGAGGATTGAAAATTGAGGATTGAGGTTTGAGGACTGAGGATTGAGGATTGAGGATTGAGGATTGAGGTCTGAGGATTGAGGATTGAGAATTGAGTGTTGAGTATTGAGGATTGAACATTGAGGGTTGAGGATTGAGGATTGAGGGTTGAGGATTGAGGATTGCAGATTGAGGATTGAAGATTCAGGATTCAGGATTGAGGGTTGAGTACTGAGGGATGAGGGTTGAGGATTGAGGATTGGGGTTTGAGGATTGGTGATTGAGGATTGAGGATTCAGTATTGAAGACTGAGGACAGAGGGATGAGGATTGAGTATTGATGGTTGAGGATTGAGGATTGACGATTAAGGATTGAAGATTGAGGATTGAGGATTGAGGGTAGAGGATTGAGGATTGAGGATTGAGCATTGAGGATTGAGTGTTGATGATTGAAGATTGAGGATTGAGAATTGATGATTGAGGATTGAGGATTGAGGATTGAGGGCTGATTACAGAGGGTTGAGGATTGAGGATTGAGGATTGAGTATTGAGGGTTGATTACTGAGGGTTGAGGAGAGAGGGTTGAGGATTGAGGATTGAACATTGAAGATTGAGGATTGAAAATTGCTGGTTGAGGGTTGAGTACTGAGGATTGAGGGTTGAGGATTGAGCATTGAATATTGATGATTGAGGCTTGAGGACGGAGGATTGAGGATTGCGGATTGAGGATTGAGGATTGAGCATTGAGGATTTAGAGTTGAGGGTTGAAGGTTGCGGATTGAGGATTGAGGATTGAGGATTGAGGATTGATATTTGAGGACTGAGGATTGACGATTGAGGATTGAGGATTGAAGATTGAGTGTCGTGGACAGAGGATTGGGGATTGAGGGTTGAAGGTTGAGGATTGAGGACTGACGATTGAAGATTGAGGACTGAGGATTGAAAACTGAGAATTGAGGATATTCTATTGAGGATTGAAGATTAAGGACTGAGGATTGAGGATTAAGGGTTGAGGATTGAAGGTTGAGGTTTGAGGATTGACGGTTGAGGGTTGAGGATTGGGGATTGAGGATTGAGGATTGATGGTTGAGGATTGAGAATTGAGGATTGAGTATTGAGGGTTGATTACTGAGGGTTGAGGAGAGATGGTTGGGGATTGAGGATTGAACATTGAAGATTGAGGATTGAAAATTGCTGGTTGAGGATTGAGTACTGAGGATTGAGGGTTGAGGATTGAGCATTGAATATTGAGGATTGAGGTTTGAGGACGGAGGATTGAGGATTGCGGATTGGGGATTGAGGGTTGAGGATTGAGGATTGACGATTGAGGATTGAAGACTAAGGTTTGAGAATTGATGGTTGAGGTTTGAGGATTGAGGATTGAGGATTGAGGATTGCGAATTGAGGACTGAGGGTTGAGGATTGATGATTGAGGGTTGATTACTGAGGGTTGATGATTGAGTGTTGAGGACTGAGGATTGAGGATCGGGTATTGAGGATTGAGGATTGAGGACTGAAGATTGAGAATTGAGGATTGATGCTGAAGATTGAGGTTTGAGGATTGAGGATAGAGGATTGAGGGCTGAGGTTTGAGGACTGAGGTTTGAGAATTGAGGCCTGAGGTTTGAGGATTGTGGATGAAGTATTGAGGTTTGAGGATCGAGATTTGATGATTGAGGATTGATGGTTGAGGATTGAGGATTGGGGATTGAAGATTGAGGATTGATGGTTGAGGATTGAGGATTGAGAATTGAGGATTGAGGGTTGAGGATTGAGGATTGACGATTGAGGATTGAAGACTAAGGTTTGAGAATTGATGGTTGAGGTTTGAGGATTGAGGATTGAGGATTGAGGATTGCGAATTGAGGATTGAGTGTTGAGGGTTGAGGATAGAGGATTGAGGATTGAGCATTGAGTATTGAGTGTTGATGGTTGAAGATTGAGGATTGAGAATTGATGATTGACGATTGAGGATTGAGCATTGAGGATTGAGGGCTGATTACTGAGGGTTGAGGATGGAGGGTTGATGATTGAGGATTGAGGATCGAAGATTGAGGATTGATGATTGATGATTGAAGATTGAGGATTGAGTATTGAGGATATTCTATTGAGGATTGAAGATTGAGGATTGAGGATTGAGGATTGAGGATTAAGGGTTGAGGATTGAAGGTTGAGGTTTGAGGATTGATGATTGAGGATTGAGGATTGGGGATTGAGGATTGAGGATTGATGGTTGAGGATTGAGGATTAAGGGTTGAGGATTGAAGGTTGAGGTTTGAGGATTGACGATTCAGGGTTGAGGATTGGGTATTGAGGATTGAGGATTGATGTCTGAAGAGTGAGGATTGACGATTGAGGATTGAGGATTGGGGATTGAGGATTGAGGATTGATGATTGAGGATTGAGGATTGAGGATTGAGGGTTGATTACTGAGGGTCGAGGATTGAGGATTGAGGATTGAGTATTGAGTGTTGAGACTGTTGGTTGAGGATTGAAGGTTGAGGTTTGAGGATTGACGATTGAGGGTTGAGAATTGGGGATTGAAGATTGAGGATTGATGGTTGAGGATTGAGGATTGAGCATTGAGTATTGAGGGTTGATTACTGAGGGTTGAGGAGTGAGGGTTGAGGATTGAGGATTGAACATTGAAGATTGATGATTGAAAATTGCTGGTTGAGGATTGAGGGTTGAGGATTGAGGATTGGGGATTGAGGATTGAGGATTGATGGTTGAGGATTGAGGATTAAGGGTTGAGGATTGAAGGTTGAGGTTTGAGGATTGACGATTGAGGGTTGAGGATTGGGTATTGAGGATTGAGGATTGATGTCTGAAGAGTGAGGGTTGACGATTGAGGATTGAGGATTGGGTATTGTGGATTGACGATTGATGGCTGAGGATTGAGGATTGAAGATTGAGGACTGTGCATTGAATATTGAGGATTGAGGTTTGAGGACGGAGGATTGAGGATTGAGGATTGAGGATAGAGGTTTGAGGATTGAGGATTGAGAATTGAGTGTTGAGTATTGAGGATTGAGAATTGAGGATTGAGGGTTGAGGATTGAGGGTTGACGATTGAGGATTGAAGACTAAGGTTTGAGAATTGATTGTTGAGGTTTGAGGATTGAGGATTGAGGATTGAGGATTGCGAATTGAGGATTGAGGGTTGAGGGTTGAGGATAGAGGATTGAGGATTGAGCATTGAGTATTGAGTGTTGATGGTTGAAGATTGAGGATTGAGAATTGATGATTGAGGATTGAGGATTGAGCATTGAGGATTGAGGGCTGATTACTGAGGGTTGAGGATGGAGGGTTGATGATTGAGGAATGAGGATCGAAGATTGAGGAATGATGATTGATGATTGAAGATTGAGGATTGAGTATTGAGGATATTCTATTGAGGATTGAAGATTGAGGATTGAGGATTGAGGATTGAGGATTAAGGGTTGAGGATTGAAGGTTGAGGTTTGAGGATTGATGATTGAGGATTGAGGATTGGGGATTGAGGATTGAGGATTGATGGTTGAGGATTGAGGATTAAGGGTTGAGGATTGAAGGTTGAGGTTTGAGGATTGACGATTGAGGGTTGAGGATTGGGTATTGAGGATTGAGGATTGATGTCTGAAGAGTGAGGACTGACGATTGAGGATTGAGGATTGAGGATTGAGGATTGAGGATTGAAGATTGAGGATCGAGGATAGAGGATTGAGGACTGTGGATTGAGGATTGAAGATTGAGGATTGAGAATTGATGACTGAGGATTGAGGATTGAGGATTGAGCATTGAATATTGAGGATTGAGGATTGAGGATTGAGGATTGAGGATTGAGGATAGTGGATTGAAGGTTGAGGTTTGAGGATGGACGATTGAGGATTGAGGATTGAGGATTGAGGATTGAGGATTGAGGATTGAGGATTGTGCATTGAATATTGAGGATTGAGATTTGAGGACGGAGGATTGAGGATTGAGAATTGAGGATTAAGGTTTGAGGATTGAGGATTGAGAATTGAGTGTTGAGGATTGAGGATTGAGGATTGAGCATTGAGGATTGAGGGCTGAGGATTGAGGATTGAGTATTGAGGATTGAGAATTGATGACTGAGGATTGAGGATTGTGGATTGTGCATTGAATATTGAGGATTGAGGATTGAGGGTTGAGGATTGAGGATTGAGGATTGAGGGTTGAGGATTGAGGATTGAGGATAGAGAATTGAGCATTGAGGATTGAGGGTTGAGGATTGAGGATTGAGAATTGAGGATTGAGGATTGAGGATTGAGGATTGAGGGTTGAGGACTGAGGATTGAACATTGAAGATTGATGATTGAAAATTGCTGGTTGAGGATTGAGGGTTGAGGATTGAGGATTGGGGATTGAGGATTGAGGATTGATGGTTGAGGATTGAGGATTAAGGTTTGAGAATTGATGGTTGAGGTTTGAGGATTGAGGATTGAGGATTGAGGATTGCGAATTGAGGACTGAGGGTTGAGGATTGATGATTGAGGGTTGATTACTGAGGGTTGATGATTGAGTGTTGAGGACTGAGGATTGAGGATCGGGTATTGAGGATTGAGGATTGAGGACTGAAGATTGAGAATTGAGGATTGATGCTGAAGATTGAGGTTTGAGGATTGAGGATAGAGGATTGAGGGCTGAGGTTTGAGGACTGAGGTTTGAGAATTGAGGCCTGAGGTTTGAGGATTGTGGATGAAGTATTGAGGTTTGAGGATCGAGATTTGATGATTGAGGATTGATGGTTGAGGATTGAGGATTGGGGATTGAAGATTGAGGATTGATGGTTGAGGATTGAGGATTGAGAATTGAGGATTGAGGGTTGAGGATTGAGGATTGACGATTGAGGATTGAAGACTAAGGTTTGAGAATTGATGGTTGAGGTTTGAGGATTGAGGATTGAGGATTGAGGATTGCGAATTGAGGATTGAGTGTTGAGGGTTGAGGATAGAGGATTGAGGATTGAGCATTGAGTATTGAGTGTTGATGGTTGAAGATTGAGGATTGAGAATTGATGATTGACGATTGAGGATTGAGCATTGAGGATTGAGGGCTGATTACTGTGGGTTGAGGATGGAGGGTTGATGATTGAGGATTGAGGATCGAAGATTGAGGATTGATGATTGATGATTGAAGATTGAGGATTGAGTATTGAGGATATTCTATTGAGGATTGAAGATTGAGGATTGAGGATTGAGGATTGAGGATTAAGGGTTGAGGATTGAAGGTTGAGGTTTGAGGATTGATGATTGAGGATTGAGGATTGGGGATTGAGGATTGAGGATTGATGGTTGAGGATTGAGGATTAAGGGTTGAGGATTGAAGGTTGAGGTTTGAGGATTGACGATTCAGGGTTGAGGATTGGGTATTGAGGATTGAGGATTGATGTCTGAAGAGTGAGGATTGACGATTGAGGATTGAGGATTGGGGATTGAGGATTGAGGATTGATGATTGAGGATTGAGGATTGAGGATTGAGGGTTGATTACTGAGGGTCGAGGATTGAGGATTGAGGATTGAGTATTGAGTGTTGAGACTGTTGGTTGAGGATTGAAGGTTGAGGTTTGAGGATTGACGATTGAGGGTTGAGAATTGGGGATTGAAGATTGAGGATTGATGGTTGAGGATTGAGGTTTGAGCATTGAGTATTGAGGGTTGATTACTGAGGGTTGAGGAGTGAGGGTTGAGGATTGAGGATTGAACATTGAAGATTGATGATTGAAAATTGCTGGTTGAGGATTGAGGGTTGAGGATTGAGGATTGGGGATTGAGGATTGAGGATTGATGGTTGAGGATTGAGGATTAAGGGTTGAGGATTGAAGGTTGAGGTTTGAGGATTGACGATTGAGGGTTGAGGATTGGGTATTGAGGATTGAGGATTGATGTCTGAAGAGTGAGGATTGACGATTGAGGATTGAGGATTGGGTATTTTGGATTGACGATTGATGGCTGAGGATTGAGGATTGAAGATTGAGGACTGTGCATTGAATATTGAGGATTGAGGTTTGAGGACGGAGGATTGAGGATTGAGGATTGAGGATAGAGGTTTGAGGATTGAGGATTGAGAATTGAGTGTTGAGTATTGAGGATTGAGAATTGAGGATTGAGGGTTGAGGATTGAGGATTGACGATTGAGGATTGAAGACTAAGGTTTGAGAATTGATTGTTGAGGTTTGAGGATTGAGGATTGAGGATTGAGGATTGCGAATTGAGGATTGAGGGTTGAGGGTTGAGGATAGAGGATTGAGGATTGAGCATTGAGTATTGAGTGTTGATGGTTGAAGATTGAGGATTGAGAATTGATGATTGAGGATTGAGGATTGAGCATTGAGGATTGAGGGCTGATTACTGAGGGTTGAGGATGGAGGGTTGATGATTGAGGAATGAGGATCGAAAATTGAGGATTGATGATTGATGATTGAAGATTGAGGATTGAGTATTGAGGATATTCTATTGAGGATTGAAGATTGAGGATTGAGGATTGAGGATTGAGGATTAAGGGTTGAGGATTGAAGGTTGAGGTTTGAGGATTGATGATTGAGGATTGAGGATTGGGGATTGAGGATTGAGGATTGATGGTTGAGGATTGAGGATTAAGGGTTGAGGATTGAAGGTTGAGGTTTGAGGATTGACGATTGAGGGTTGAGGATTGGGTATTGAGGATTGAGGATTGATGTCTGAAGAGTGAGGACTGACGATTGAGGATTGAGGATTGAGGATTGAGGATTGAGGATTGAAGATTGAGGATCGAGGATAGAGGACTGAGGACTGTGTATTGAGGATTGAAGATTGAGGATTGAGAATTGATGACTGAGGATTGAGGATTGAGGATTGAGCATTGAATATTGAGGATTGAGGATTGAGGATTGAGGATTGAGGATTGAGGATAGTGGATTGAAGGTTGAGGTTTGAGGATTGACGATTGAGGATTGAGGATTGAGGATTGAGGATTGAGGATTGAGGATTGAGGATTGTGCATTGAATATTGAGGATTGAGATTTGAGGACGGAGGATTGAGGATTGAGAATTGAGGATTAAGGTTTGAGGATTGAGGATTGAGAATTGAGTGTTGAGGATTGAGGATTGAGGATTGAGCATTGAGGATTGAGGGTTGAGGATTGAGGATTGAGTATTGAGGATTGAGAATTGATGACTGAGGATTGAGGATTGTGGATTGTGCATTGAATATTGAGGATTGAGGATTGAGGATTGAGGTTTGAGGATTGAGGATTGAGAATTGAGAGTTGAGTGTTGTGTATTGAGGATTGAGCATTGAGGATTGAGGGTTGAGGATTGAGGATTGAGGATTGAGGGTTGAGGATTGAGGATTGAGGATTGAGGGTTGAGGATTGAGGATTGAGGATAGAGAATTGAGCATTGAGGATTGAGGGTTGAGGATTGAGGATTGAGAATTGAGGATTGAGGATTGAGGATTGAGGATTGAGGGTTGAGGACTGAGGATTGAGCATTGAGGATTGAGGATTAACGTTTGAGGATTGAAGGCTGAGGTTTGAGGATTGAGGATTGAGGATTGAGGACTGAGGATTTATGATTGAGGATTGTGCATTGAGGATTGAGTGTTGAGGATTGAAGATTGAGGATTGAGGATAGAGGATTGAGGATTGAGGATTGAGGATTGAGGATTGAGGATTAAGTGTTGAGGATTGAAGGTTGAGGTTTGAGGATTGATGATTGAGGATTGAGTGTTGAGGATTGATGATTGAGGATTGAGAATTGAGCATTGAGGATTGAGGGTTGAGGATTGAGAATTGAAGATTGAGGATTGAGGATTGGGGATTGAGGGTTGAGGATTGAGGGTTGAGGATTGAGGATTGAAGATTGAGGATTGAGGATTGAGGATTGAATATAGAGGATTGAAAATTGATGACTGAGGATTGAGGATTGAGGATTGTGCATTGAATATTGAGGATTGAGTTTTGAGGACGGAGGATTGAGGATTGAGGATTGAGGATTTAGGTTTGAGGATAGTGGATTGAAGGCTGAGGTTTGAGGATTGACGATTGAGGATTGAGGATTGAGGATTGAGGATTGAGGATTGAGGATTGTGCATTGAATATTGAGGATTGAGGTTTGAGGACGGAGGATTGAGGATTGAGAATTGAGGATTGATGTTTGAGGATTGAGGATTGAGAATTGAGTGTTGAGTATTGAGGATTGAGCATTGAGGACTGAGGGTTGAGGATTGAGGATTGAGGATTGAGGATTGAGGATTGAGGATTGAGGATTGTGCATTGAATATTGAGGATTGAGGTGTGAGGACGGAGGATTGAGGTTTGAGAATTGAGGATTGATGTTTGAGGATTGAGGATTGAGAATTGAGTGTTGAGTATTGAGGATTGAGCATTGAGGATTGAGGGTTGACGATTGAGGATTGAGGATTGAGGATTGAGGATTGAGGATTGAGGGTTGAGGATTGAGGATTGAGGATTGAGGATTGAGCATTGAGGATTGAGGGTTGAGGATTGAGGATTGAGGATTGAGGATTGAGAATTGATGACTGAGGATTGAGGATTGTGGATAGTGCATTGAATATTGAGGATTGAGGACCGAGGATTGAGGATTGAGGATTGAGGATAGAGGATTGAGGATTGAGCATTGAGTATTGAGTGTTGAGGATTGAAGATTGAGGATTGAGAATTGATGATTGAGGATTGAGGATTGAGGATTGAGGGTTGACTACTGAGGGTTGAGGATTGAGGGTTGAGGATTGAGGATTGAGGATTGAAGGTTGAGGATTGATGACTGATGATTGAAGATTGAGGATTGAGGATTGACGATTGAGGGTTGAGGATTGGGTATTGAGGATTGAGGATTGATGGCTGAGGATTGAGGATTGACGACAGAGGATTGATGATTGAGGATTGAGGATAGAGGATTGAGGATTGAGCATTGAGTATTGAGTGTTGAGGATTGAATATTGAGGATTGAGAATTGATGATTGAGGATTGAGGATTGAGGATTGAGGGTTGATTACTAAGGGTTGAGGATTGAGGGTTGAGTACTGAGGATTGAGGATTGAAGATTGAGGATTGATGACTGATGATTGAAGATTGAGGATTGAGGATTGAGGATTGAGGATTGAGGATTGAGGATTGAGGATTGAGGATTGATGGCTGAGGATTGCGGATTGACGATTGAGGATTGAGGATTGAGGATTGAGGATCGATGATTGAGGATCGAGGACTGAGAATAGAGGATTGAGGACTGAGGATTGAGGATTGAGCATTGAGTATTGAGTGTTGAGGATTGAATATTGAGGATTGAGAATTGATGATTGAGGATTGAGGATTGAGGATTGAGGGTTGATTACTGAGGGTTGAGGATTGAGGGTTGAGTATTGAGGATTGAGGGTTGAATATTGAGAATTGATGACTGAGGATTGAGGATTGAGTATTGTGCATTTAATATTGAGGATTGAGGATTGAGGACGGAGGATTGAGGATTGAGGATTGAGGATAGAGGTTTGAGGATTGAGGATTGAGAATTGAGGGTTGAGTATAGAGGATTGAGGATTGAGGATTGAGGATTGAGGATTGAGGATTGAGCATTGAGGATTTAGTGTTGAGGATAGAAGATTGCGGATTGAGAATTGATGATTGAGGATTGAAGATTGAGGACTGAGTATTGAAAACTGAGAATTGATGATATTCAATTGAGGATTGAAAATTGAGGATTGAGGATTGAGGATTGAGGATTAAGGGTTCAGGATTGAAGGTTGAGGTTTGAGGATTGAGGATTGAGGATTGAGGATTGAGGATTGATGGCTGATGATTGAGGATTGTCGATTGAGGTTTGAGGACGGAGGATTGAGGAATGAGGATTGAGGATAGAGATTTGAGGATTGATGATTGAGAATTGAGGGTTGAGTATTGAGGATTGAGAATTGAGGATTGAGGGTTGACGATTGAGGATTGACGATTGAGGATTGAGGATTAAGGTTTGAAAATTGATGGTTGAGGTTTGAGGATTGAGGATTGAGGATTGAAGATTGAGGATTGAAGATTGAGGATTGATGACTGATGATTGAAGATTGAGGATTGAGGATTGAGGATTGAGGATTGAGTATTGAGGATTGAGGATTGATGATTGATGGCTGAGGATTGCGGATTGACGATTGAGGATTGAGGACTGAGGATTGAGGATTAATGATTGAGGAATGAGGATTGAGAATAGAGGATTGAGGACTGAGGATTGAGGATTGAGGATTGAGGATTGTGCATTGAATATTGAGGATTGAGGTGTGAGGACGGAGGATTGAGGATTGAGAATTGAGGATTGATGTTTGAGGATTGAGGATTGAGAATTCAGTGTTGAGTATTGAGGATTGAGCATTGAGGATTGAGGGTTGAGGATTGAGGATTGAGGATTGAGGATTGAGGATTGAGGATTGAGGGTTGAGGATTGAGGATTGAGGATTGAGGATTGAGCATTGAGGATTGAGGGTTGAGGATTGAGGATTGAGGATTGATGGCTGCAGGTTGAGCATTGAAGATTCAGGATTGAGGATTGTGTATAGAGGGTTGAGGATTGAGGGTTGAGGACTGAGGATTGGGTACTGAAGGTTAAGTATTGAGGTTTGATGATTGAAGATTGAGGACTGAGCGTTGAGGACAGAGTGTTGAGGATTGGTGTCTGTGATCTGAAATTTGAAAATTGTAGATTGTGTGTTGAGTATTGAAAACTGAGAATTCAGGATTTTCTATTGAGGATTGAGGATTGAGGATTAACTATTGAGGATTGATGGTTGAGGTTTGAGGATTGACGATTGAGGTTTGAGGATTGAGGATTGTGGATTGAGGACTGAGGGTTGAGGATTGATGATTGAGGGTTGATTACTGAGGGTTGAGGATTGAGGGTTGAGGACTGAGGATTGAGGATCGGGTATTGAGGATTGAGGATTGAGGACTGAAGATTGAGAATTGAGGATTGATGCTGAAGATTGAGGTTTGAGGATTGAGGATAGAGGATTGAGCGCTGAGGTTTGAGGACTGAGGTTTGAGAATTGAGGCCTGAGGTTTGAGGATTGAGGATGAAGTATTGAGGTTTGAGGATCGAGATTTGATGATTGAGGAATGAGGATTGAGGATTGAAGACTGAGGACTGAGAATATGGTATTGAGGTTTGAGGATGGAGGATTGAGGATTGGGTATTGAGGATTGAGGATTGATGGCTGATGATTGAGGATTGTCGATTGAGGTTTGAGGACGGAGGATTGAGGAATGAGGATTGAGGATAGAGATTTGAGGATTGATGATTGAGAATTGAGGGTTGAGTATTGAGGATTGAGAATTGAGGATTGAGGGTTGACGATTGAGGATTGACGATTGAGGGTTGAGGATTGGGTATTGAGGATTGAGGATTGATGTCTGAAGAGTGAGGATTGACGATTGAGGATTGAGGATTGGGTATTGTGGATTGACGATTGATGGCTGAGGATTGAGGATTGAAGATTGAGGACTGTGCATTGAATATTGAGGATTGAGGTTTGAGGACGGAGGATTGAGGATTGAGGATTGACGATTGAGGATTGAAGACTAAGGTTTGAGAATTGATTGTTGAGGTTTGAGGTGTGAGGATTGAGGATTGAGGATTGAGGATTGCGAATTGAGGATTGAGGGTTGAGGGTTGAGGATAGAGGATTGAGGATTGAGCATTGAGTATTGAGTGTTGATGGTTGAAGATTGAGGATTGAGAATTGATGATTGAGGATTGAGGATTGAGCATTGAGGATTGAGGGCTGATTACTGAGGGTTGAGGATGGAGGGTTGATGATTGAGGAATGAGGATCGAAGATTGAGGATTGATGATTGATGATTGAAGATTGAGGATTGAGTATTGAGGATATTCTATTGAGGATTGAAGATTGAGGATTGAGGATTGAGGATTGAGGATTAAGGGTTGAGGATTGAAGGTTGAGGTTTGAGGATTGATGATTGAGGATTGAGGATTGGGGATTGAGGATTGAGGATTGATGGTTGAGGATTGAGGATTAAGGGTTGAGGATTGAAGGTTGAGGTTTGAGGAGTGACGATTGAGGGTTGAGGATTGGGTATTGAGGATTGAGGATTGATGTCTGAAGAGTGAGGACTGACGATTGAGGATTGAGGATTGAGGATTGAGGATTGAGGATTGAAGATTGAGGATTGAGGATAGAGGATTGAGGACTGTGGATTGAGGATTGAAGATTGAGGATTGAGAATTGATGACTGAGGATTGAGGATTGAGGATTGAGCATTGAATATTGAGGATTGAGGATTGAGGATTGAGGATTGAGGATTGAGGATAGTGGATTGAAGGTTGAGGTTTGAGGATTGACGATTGAGGATTGAGGATTGAGGATTGAGGATTGTGCATTGAATATTGAGGATTGAGATTTGAGGACGGAGGATTGAGGATTGAGAATTGAGGATTAAGGTTTGAGGATTGAGGATTGAGAATTGAGTGTTGAGGATTGAGGATTGAGGATTGAGCATTGAGGATTGAGGGTTGAGGATTGAGGATTGAGTATTGAGGATTGAGAATTGATGACTGAGGATTGAGGATTGTGGATTGTGCATTGAATATTGAGGATTGAGGATTGAGGATTGAGGTTTGAGGATTGAGGATTGAGAATTGAGAGTTGAGTGTTGTGTATTGAGGATTGAGCATTGAGGATTGAGGGTTGAGGATTGAGGATTGAGGATTGAGGGTTGAGGATTGAGGATTGAGGATTGAGGGTTGAGGATTGAGGATTGAGGATAGAGAATTGAGCATTGAGGATTGAGGGTTGAGGATTGAGGATTGAGAATTGAGGATTGAGGATTGAGGATTGAGGATTGAGGGTTGAGGACTGAGGATTGAGCATTGAGGATTGAGGATTAACGTTTGAGGATTGAAGGCTGAGGTTTGAGGATTGAGGATTGAGGATTGAGGACTGAGGATTTATGATTGAGGATTGTGCATTGAGGATTGAGTGTTGAGGATTGAAGATTGAGGATTGAGGATAGAGGATTGAGGATTGAGGATTGAGGATTGAGGATTGAGGATTAAGTGTTGAGGATTGAAGGTTGAGGTTTGAGGATTGATGATTGAGGATTGAGTGTTGAGGATTGATGATTGAGGATTGAGAATTGAGCATTGAGGATTGAGGGTTGAGGATTGAGAATTGAAGATTGAGGATTGAGGATTGGGGATTGAGGGTTGAGGATTGAGGGTTGATGATTGAGGATTGAAGATTGAGGATTGAGGATTGAGGATTGAAGATAGAGGATTGAAAATTGATGACTGAGGATTGAGGATTGAGGATTGTGCATTGAATATTGAGGATTGAGTTTTGAGGACGGAGGATTGAGGATTGAGGATTGAGGATTTAGGTTTGAGGATAGTGGATTGAAGGCTGAGGTTTGAGGATTGACGATTGAGGATTGAGGATTGAGGATTGAGGATTGAGGATTGAGGATTGTGCATTGAATATTGAGGATTGAGGTTTGAGGACGGAGGATTGAGGATTGAGAATTGAGGATTGATGTTTGAGGATTGAGGATTGAGAATTGAGTGTTGAGTATTGAGGATTGAGCATTGAGGATTGAGGGTTGAGGATTGAGGATTGAGGATTGAGGATTGAGGATTGAGGATTGAGGATTGTGCATTGAATATTGAGGATTGAGGTGTGAGGACGGAGGATTGAGGTTTGAGAATTGAGGATTGATGTTTGAGGATTGAGGATTGAGAATTGAGTGTTGAGTATTGAGGATTGAGCATTGAGGATTGAGGGTTGACGATTGAGTATTGAGGATTGAGGATTGAGGATTGAGGATTGAGGGTTGAGGATTGAGGATTGAGGATTGAGGATTGAGCATTGAGGATTGAGGGTTGAGGATTGAGGATTGAGGATTGAGGATTGAGAATTGATGACTGAGGATTGAGGATTGTGGATAGTGCATTGAATATTGAGGATTGAGGACCGAGGATTGAGGATTGAGGATTGAGGATAGAGGATTGAGGATTGAGCATTGAGTATTGAGTGTTGAGGATTGAAGATTGAGGATTGAGAATTGATGATTGAGGATTGAGGATTGAGGATTGAGGGTTGACTACTGAGGGTTGAGGATTGAGGGTTGAGGATTGAGGATTGAGGATTGAAGGTTGAGGATTGATGACTGATGATTGAAGATTGAGGATTGAGGATTGACGATTGAGGGTTGAGGATTGGGTATTGAGGTTTGAGGATTGATGGCTGAGGATTGAGGATTGACGACAGAGGATTGATGATTGAGGATTGAGGATAGAGGATTGCGGATTGAGCATTGAGTATTGAGTGTTGAGGATTGAATATTGAGTATTGAGAATTGATGATTGAGGATTGAGGATTGAGGATTGAGGATTGAGGATTGTGCATTGAATATTGAGGATTGAGATTTGAGGACGGAGGATTGAGGATTGAGAATTGAGGATTAAGGTTTGAGGATTGAGGATTGAGAATTGAGTGTTGAGGATTGAGGATTGAGGATTGAGCATTGAGGATTGAGGGTTGAGGATTGAGGATTGAGTATTGAGGATTGAGAATTGATGACTGAGGATTGAGGATTGTGGATTGTGCATTGAATATTGAGGATTGAGGATTGAGGATTGAGGTTTGAGGATTGAGGATTGAGAATTGAGAGTTGAGTGTTGTGTATTGAGGATTGAGCATTGAGGATTGAGGGTTGAGGATTGAGGATTGAGGATTGAGGGTTGAGGATTGAGGATTGAGGATAGAGAATTGAGCATTGAGGATTGAGGGTTGAGGATTGAGGATTGAGAATTGAGGATTGAGGATTGAGGATTGAGGATTGAGGGTTGAGGACTGAGGATTGAGCATTGAGGATTGAGGATTAACGTTTGAGGATTGAAGGCTGAGGTTTGAGGATTGAGGATTGAGGATTGAGGACTGAGGATTTATGATTGAGGATTGTGCATTGAGGATTGAGTGTTGAGGATTGAAGATTGAGGATTGAGGATAGAGGATTGAGGATTGAGGATTGAGGATTGAGGTTTGAGGATTAAGTGTTGAGGATTGAAGGTTGAGGTTTGAGGATTGATGATTGAGGATTGAGTGTTGAGGATTGATGATTGAGGATTGAGAATTGAGCATTGAGGATTGAGGGTTGAGGATTGAGAATTGAAGATTGAGGATTGAGGATTGGGGATTGAGGGTTGAGGATTGAGGGTTGAGGATTGAGGATTGAAGATAGAGGATTGAAAATTGATGACTGAGGATTGAGGATTGAGGATTGTGCATTGAATATTGAGGATTGAGTTTTGAGGACGGAGGATTGAGGATTAAGGATTGAGGATTTAGGTTTGAGGATAGTGGATTGAAGGCTGAGGTTTGAGGATTGACGATTGAGGATTGAGGATTGAGGATTGAGGATTGAGGATTGAGGATTGTGCATTGAATATTGAGGATTGAGGTTTGAGGACGGAGGATTGAGGATTGAGAATTGAGGATTGATGTTTGAGGATTGAGGATTGAGAATTGAGTGTTGAGTATTGAGGATTGAGCATTGAGGATTGAGGGTTGAGGATTGAGGATTGAGGATTGAGGATTGAGGATTGAGGATTGAGGATTGTGCATTGAATATTGAGGATTGAGGTGTGAGGACGGAGGATTGAGGTTTGAGAATTGAGGATTGATGTTTGAGGATTGAGGATTGAGAATTGAGTGTTGAGTATTGAGGATTGAGCATTGAGGATTGAGGGTTGACGATTGAGTATTGAGGATTGAGGATTGAGGATTGAGGATTGAGGGTTGAGGATTGAGGATTGAGGATTGAGGATTGAGCATTGAGGATTGAGGGTTGAGGATTGAGGATTGAGGATTGAGGATTGAGAATTGATGACTGAGGATTGAGGATTGTGGATAGTGCATTGAATATTGAGGATTGAGGACCGAGGATTGAGGATTGAGGATTGAGGATAGAGGATTGAGGATTGAGCATTGAGTATTGAGTGTTGAGGATTGAAGATTGAGGATTGAGAATTGATGATTGAGGATTGAGGATTGAGGATTGAGGGTTGACTACTGAGGGTTGAGGATTGAGGGTTGAGGATTGAGGATTGAGGATTGAAGGTTGAGGATTGATGACTGATGATTGAAGATTGAGGATTGAGGATTGACGATTGAGGGTTGAGGATTGGGTATTGAGGATTGAGGATTGATGGCTGAGGATTGAGGATTGACGACAGAGGATTGATGATTGAGGATTGAGGATAGAGGATTTGAGGATTGAGCATTGAGTATTGAGTGTTGAGGATTGAATATTGAGGATTGAGAATTGATGATTGAGGATTGAGGATTGAGGATTGAGGGTTGATTACTAAGGGTTGAGGATTGAGGGTTGAGTACTGAGGATTGAGGATTGAAGATTGAGGATTGATGACTGATGATTGAATATTGAGGATTGAGGATTGAGGATTGAGGATTGAGGATTGAGGATTGTGCATTGAATATTGAGGATTGAGGTTTGAGGACGGAGGATTGAGGATTGAGAATTGAGGATTGATGTTTGAGGATTGAGGATTGAGAATTGAGTGTTGAGTATTGAGGATTGAGCATTGAGGATTGAGGGTTGAGGATTGAGGATTGAGGATTGAGGATTGAGGATTGAGGATTGAGGATTGTGCATTGAATATTGAGGATTGAGGTGTGAGGACGGAGGATTGAGGTTTGAGAATTGAGGATTGATGTTTGAGGATTGAGGATTGAGAATTGAGTGTTGAGTATTGAGGATTGAGCATTGAGGATTGAGGGTTGACGATTGAGTATTGAGGATTGAGGATTGAGGATTGAGGATTGAGGGTTGAGGATTGAGGATTGAGGATTGAGGATTGAGCATTGAGGATTGAGGGTCGAGGATTGAGGATTGAGGATTGAGGATTGAGAATTGATGACTGAGGATTGAGGATTGTGGATAGTGCATTGAATATTGAGGATTGAGGACCGAGGATTGAGGATTGAGGATTGAGGATAGAGGATTGAGGATTGAGCATTGAGTATTGAGTGTTGAGGATTGAAGATTGAGGATTGAGAATTGATGATTGAGGATTGAGGATTGAGGATTGAGGGTTGACTACTGAGGGTTGAGGATTGAGGGTTGAGGATTGAGGATTGAGGATTGAAGGTTGAGGATTGATGACTGATGATTGAAGATTGAGGATTGAGGATTGACGATTGAGGGTTGAGGATTGGGTATTGAGGATTGAGGATTGATGGCTGAGGATTGAGGATTGACGACAGAGGATTGATGATTGAGGATTGAGGATAGAGGATTGAGGATTGAGCATTGAGTATTGAGTGTTGAGGATTGAATATTGAGGATTGAGAATTGATGATTGAGGATTGAGGATTGAGGATTGAGGGTTGATTACTAAGGGTTGAGGATTGAGGGTTGAGTACTGAGGATTGAGGATTGAAGATTGAGGATTGATGACTGATGATTGAAGATTGAGGATTGAGGATTGAGGATTGAGGATTGAGGATTGAGGATTGAGGATTGAGGATTGATGGCTGAGGATTGCGGATTGACGATTGAGGATTGAGGATTGAGGATTGAGGATCGATGATTGAGGATCGAGGATTGAGAATAGAGGATTGAGGACTGAGGATTGAGGATTGAGCATTGAGTATTGAGTGTTGAGGATTGAATATTGAGGATTGAGAATTGATGATTGAGGATTGAGGATTGAGGATTGAGGGTTCATTACTGAGGGTTGAGGATTGAGGGTTGAGTATTGAGGATTGAGGGTTGAATATTGAGAATTGATGACTGAGGATTGAGGATTGAGTATTGTGCATTTAATATTGAGGATTGAGGATTGAGGACGGAGGATTGAGGATTGAGGATTGAGGATAGAGGTTTGAGGATTGAGGATTGAGAATTGAGGGTTGAGTATAGAGGATTGAGGATTGAGGATTGAGGATTGAGGATTGAGGATTGAGCATTGAGGATTTAGTGTTGAGGATTGAAGATTGCGGATTGAGAATTGATGATTGAGGATTGAAGATTGAGGACTGAGTATTGAAAACTGAGAATTGATGATATTCAATTGAGGATTGAAAATTGAGGATTGAGGATTGAGGATTGAGGATTAAGGGTTCAGGATTGAAGGTTGAGGTTTGAGGATTGAGGATTGAGGATTGAGGATTGAGGATTGATGGTTGAGGATTGAGTATTGACGATTGAGGATTGAGGACTGAGGATTGAGGATTGAGGACTGAGGATAGAGGATTGAGGATTGAGCATTGAGTATTGAGTGTTGAGGATTGAAGATTGAGGATTGAGAATTGATGATTGAGGATTGAGGATTGAGGATTGAGGGTTGACTACTGAGGGTTGAGGATTTAGGGTCGAGGATTGAGGATTGAGGATTGAAGATTGAGGATTGATGACTGATGATTGAAGATTGAGGGTTGAGGATTGACGATTGAGGATTGAGGATTGGGTATTGAGGATTGAGGATTGATGGCTGATGATTGAGGATTGTCGATTGAGGCTTGAGGACGGAGGATTGAGGAATGAGGATTGAGGATAGAGATTTGAGGATTGATGATTGAGAATTGAGGGTTGAGTATTGAGGATTGAGAATTGAGGATTGAGGGTTGACGATTGAGGATTGACGATTGAGGATTGAGGATTAAGGTTTGAAAATTGATGGTTGAGGTTTGAGGATTGAGGATTGAGGATTGAAGATTGAGGATTGAAGATTGAGGATTGATGACTGATGATTGAAGATTGAGGATTGAGGATTGAGGATTGAGGATTGAGTATTGAGGATTGAGGATTGATGATTGATGGCTGAGGATTGCGGATTGACGATTGAGGATTGAGGACTGAGGATTGAGGATTAATGATTGAGGAATGAGGATTGAGAATAGAGGATTGAGGACTGAGGATTGAGGATTGAGGATAGAGGATTGTGCATTGAATATTGAGGATTGAGGTGTGAGGACGGAGGATTGAAGATTGAGAATTGAGGATTGATGTTTGAGGATTGAGGATTGAGAATTCAGTGTTGAGTATTGAGGATTGAGCATTGAGGATTGAGGGTTGAGGATTGAGGATTGAGGATTGAGGATTGAGGATTGAGGATTGAGGGTTGAGGATTGAGGATTGAGGATTGAGCATTGAGGATTGAGGGTTGAGGATTGAGGATTGAGGATTGATGGCTGCAGGTTGAGCATTGAAGATTCAGGATTGAGGATTGTGTATAGAGGGTTGAGGATTGAGGGTTGAGGACTGAGGATTGGGTACTGAAGGTTAAGAATTGAGGTTTGATGATTGAAGATTGAGGACTGAGCGTTGAGGACAGAGTGTGGAGGATTGGTGTCTGTGATCTGAAATTTGAAAATTGTAGATTGGGTGTTGTGTATTGAAAACTGAGAATTCAGGATTTTCTATTGAGGATTGAGGATTGAGGATTAACTATTGAGGATTGATGGTTGAGGTTTGAGGATTGACGATTGAGGTTTGAGTATTGAGGATTGTGGATTGAGGACTGAGGGTTGAGGATTGATGATTGAGGATTGAGCATTGAGTATTGAGTGTTGAGGATTGAAGATTGAGGATTGAGAATTGATGATTGAGGATTGAGGATTGAGGATTGAGGGTTGACTACTGAGGGTTGAGGATTGAGGGTTGAGGATTGAGGATTGAGGATTGAAGGTTGAGGATTGATGACTGATGATTGAAGATTGAGGATTGAGGATTGACGATTGAGGGTTGAGGATTGGGTATTGAGGATTGAGGATTGATGGCTGAGGATTGAGGATTGACGACAGAGGATTGATGATTGAGGATTGAGGATAGAGGATTGAGGATTGAGCATTGAGGATTGAGGGTTGAGGATTGAGGATTGAGGATTGAGGACTGAGGATTTATGATTGAGGATTGTGCATTGAGGATTGAGTGTTGAGGATTGAAGATTGAGGATTGAGGATAGAGGATTGAGGATTGAGGATTGAGGATTGAGGATTGAGGATTAAGTGTTGAGGATTGAAGGTTGAGGTTTGAGGATTGATGATTGAGGATTGAGTGTTGAGGATTGATGATTGAGGATTGAGAATTGAGCATTGAGGATTGAGGGTTGAGGATTGAGAATTGAAGATTGAGGATTGAGGATTGGGGATTGAGGGTTGAGGATTGAGGGTTGAGGATTGAGGATTGAAGATTGAGGATTGAGGATTGAGGATTGAAGATAGAGGATTGAAAATTGATGACTGAGGATTGAGGATTGAGGATTGTGCATTGAATATTGAGGATTGAGTTTTGAGGACGGAGGATTGAGGATTAAGGATTGAGGATTTAGGTTTGAGGATAGTGGATTGAAGGCTGAGGTTTGAGGATTGACGATTGAGGATTGAGGATTGAGGATTGAGGATTGAGGATTGAGGATTGTGCATTGAATATTGAGGATTGAGGTTTGAGGACGGAGGATTGAGGATTGAGAATTGAGGATTGATGTTTGAGGATTGAGGATTGAGAATTGAGTGTTGAGTATTGAGGATTGAGCATTGAGGATTGAGGGTTGAGGATTGAGGATTGAGGATTGAGGATTGAGGATTGAGGATTGAGGATTGTGCATTGAATATTGAGGATTGAGGTGTGAGGACGGAGGATTGAGGTTTGAGAATTGAGGATTGATGTTTGAGGATTGAGGATTGAGAATTGAGTGTTGAGTATTGAGGATTGAGCATTGAGGATTGAGGGTTGACGATTGAGTATTGAGGATTGAGGATTGAGGATTGAGGATTGAGGGTTGAGGATTGAGGATTGAGGATTGAGGATTGAGCATTGAGGATTGAGGGTTGAGGATTGAGGATTGAGGATTGAGGATTGAGAATTGATGACTGAGGATTGAGGATTGTGGATAGTGCATTGAATATTGAGGATTGAGGACCGAGGATTGAGGATTGAGGATTGAGGATAGAGGATTGAGGATTGAGCATTGAGTATTGAGTGTTGAGGATTGAAGATTGAGGATTGAGAATTGATGATTGAGGATTGAGGATTGAGGATTGAGGGTTGACTACTGAGGGTTGAGGATTGAGGGTTGAGGATTGAGGATTGAGGATTGAAGGTTGAGGATTGATGACTGATGATTGAAGATTGAGGATTGAGGATTGACGATTGAGGGTTGAGGATTGGGTATTGAGGATTGAGGATTGATGGCTGAGGATTGAGGATTGACGACAGAGGATTGATGATTGAGGATTGAGGATAGAGGATTGAGGATTGAGCATTGAGTATTGAGTGTTGAGGATTGAATATTGAGGATTGAGAATTGATGATTGAGGATTGAGGATTGAGGACTGAGGGTTGATTACTAAGGGTTGAGGATTGAGGGTTGAGTACTGAGGATTGAGGATTGAAGATTGAGGATTGATGACTGATGATTGAATATTGAGGATTGAGGATTGAGGATTGAGGATTGAGGATTGAGGATTGAGGAGTGAGGATTGAGGATTGTGCATTGAATATTGAGGATTGAGGTTTGAGGACGGAGGATTGAGGATTGAGAATTGAGGATTGATGTTTGAGGATTGAGGATTGAGAATTGAGTGTTGAGTATTGAGGATTGAGCATTGAGGATTGAGGGTTGAGGATTGAGGATTGAGGATTGAGGATTGAGGATTGAGGATTGAGGATTGTGCATTGAATATTGAGGATTGAGGTGTGAGGACGGAGGATTGAGGTTTGAGAATTGAGGATTGATGTTTGAGGATTGAGGATTGAGAATTGAGTGTTGAGTATTGAGGATTGAGCATTGAGGATTGAGGGTTGACGATTGAGTATTGAGGATTGAGGATTGAGGATTGAGGATTGAGGGTTGAGGATTGAGGATTGAGGATTGAGGATTGAGCATTGAGGATTGAGGGTTGAGGATTGAGGATTGAGGATTGAGGATTGAGAATTGATGACTGAGGATTGAGGATTGTGGATAGTGCATTGAATATTGAGGATTGAGGACCGAGGATTGAGGATTGAGGATTGAGGATAGAGGATTGAGGATTGAGCATTGAGTATTGAGTGTTGAGGATTGAAGATTGAGGATTGAGAATTGATGATTGAGGATTGAGGATTGAGGATTGAGGGTTGACTACTGAGGGTTGAGGATTGAGGGTTGAGGATTGAGGATTGAGGATTGAAGGTTGAGGATTGATGACTGATGATTGAAGATTGAGGATTGAGGATTGACGATTGAGGGTTGAGGATTGGGTATTGAGGATTGAGGATTGATGGCTGAGGATTGAGGATTGACGACAGAGGATTGATGATTGAGGATTGAGGATAGAGGATTGAGGATTGAGCATTGAGTATTGAGTGTTGAGGATTGAATATTGAGGATTGAGAATTGATGATTGAGGATTGAGGATTGAGGATTGAGGGTTGATTACTAAGGGTTGAGGATTGAGGGTTGAGTACTGAGGATTGAGGATTGAAGATTGAGGATTGATGACTGATGATTGAAGATTGAGGATTGAGGATTGAGGATTGAGGATTGAGGATTGAGGATTGAGGATTGAGGATTGATGGCTGAGGATTGCGGATTGACGATTGAGGATTGAGGATTGAGGATTGAGGATCGATGATTGAGGATCGAGGATTGAGAATAGAGGATTGAGGACTGAGGATTGAGGATTGAGCATTGAGTATTGAGTGTTGAGGATTGAATATTGAGGATTGAGAATTGATGATTGAGGATTGAGGATTGAGGATTGAGGGTTGATTACTGAGGGTTGAGGATTGAGGGTTGAGTATTGAGGATTGAGGGTTGAATATTGAGAATTGATGACTGAGGATTGAGGATTGAGTATTGTGCATTTAATATTGAGGATTGAGGATTGAGGACGGAGGATTGAGGATTGAGGATTGAGGATAGAGGTTTGAGGATTGAGCATTGAGAATTGAGGGTTGAGTATAGAGGATTGAGGATTGAGGATTGAGGATTGAGGATTGAGGATTGAGCATTGAGGATTTAGTGTTGAGGATTGAAGATTGCGGATTGAGAATTGATGATTGAGGATTGAAGATTGAGGACTGAGTATTGAAAACTGAGAATTGATGATATTCAATTGAGGATTGAAAATTGAGGATTGAGGATTGAGGATTGAGGATTAAGGGTTCAGGATTGAAGGTTGAGGTTTGAGGATTGAGGATTGAGGATTGAGGATTGAGGATTGATGGTTGAGGATTGAGTATTGACGATTGAGGATTGAGGACTGAGGATTGAGGATTGAGGACTGAGGATAGAGGATTGAGGATTGAGCATTGAGTATTGAGTGTTGAGGATTGAAGATTGAGGATTGAGAATTGATGATTGAGGATTGAGGATTGAGGATTGAGGGTTGACTACTGAGGGTTGAGGATTTAGGGTCGAGGATTGAGGATTGAGGATTGAAGATTGAGGATTGATGACTGATGATTGAAGATTGAGGGTTGAGGATTGACGATTGAGGATTGAGGATTGGGTATTGAGGATTGAGGATTGATGGCTGATGATTGAGGATTGTCGATTGAGGCTTGAGGACGGAGGATTGAGGAATGAGGATTGAGGATAGAGATTTGAGGATTGATGATTGAGAATTGAGGGTTGAGTATTGAGGATTGAGAATTGAGGATTGAGGGTTGACGATTGAGGATTGACGATTGAGGATTGAGGATTAAGGTTTGAAAATTGATGGTTGAGGTTTGAGGATTGAGGATTGAGGATTGAAGATTGAGGATTGAAGATTGAGGATTGATGACTGATGATTGAAGATTGAGGATTGAGGATTGAGGATTGAGGATTGAGTATTGAGGATTGAGGATTGATGATTGATGGCTGAGGATTGCGGATTGACGATTGAGGATTGAGGACTGAGGATTGAGGATTAATGATTGAGGAATGAGGATTGAGAATAGAGGATTGAGGACTGAGGATTGAGGATTGAGGATTGAGGATTGTGCATTGAATATTGAGGATTGAGGTGTGAGGACGGAGGATTGAGGATTGAGAATTGAGGATTGATGTTTGAGGATTGAGGATTGAGAATTCAGTGTTGAGTATTGAGGATTGAGCATTGAGGATTGAGGGTTGAGGATTGAGGATTGAGGATTGAGGATTGAGGATTGAGGATTGAGGGTTGAGGATTGAGGATTGAGGATTGAGCATTGAGGATTGAGGGTTGAGGATTGAGGATTGAGGATTGATGGCTGCAGGTTGAGCATTGAAGATTCAGGATTGAGGATTGTGTATAGAGGGTTGAGGATTGAGGGTTGAGGACTGAGGATTGGGTACTGAAGGTTAAGAATTGAGGTTTGATGATTGAAGATTGAGGACTGAGCGTTGAGGACAGAGTGTGGAGGATTGGTGTCTGTGATCTGAAATTTGAAAATTGTAGATTGGGTGTTGTGTATTGAAAACTGAGAATTCAGGATTTTCTATTGAGGATTGAGGATTGAGGATTAACTATTGAGGATTGATGGTTGAGGTTTGAGGATTGACGATTGAGGTTTGAGTATTGAGGATTGTGGATTGAGGACTGAGGGTTGAGGATTGATGATTGAGGGTTGATTACTGAGGGTTGAGGATTGAGGGTTGAGGACTGAGGATTGAGGATCGGGTATTGAGGATTGAGGATTGAGGACTGAAGATTGAGAATTGAGGATTGATGCTGAAGATTGAGGTTTGAGGATTGAGGATAGAGGATTGAGCGCTGAGGTTTGAGGACTGAGGTTTGAGAATTGAGGCCTGAGGTTTGAGGATTGAGGATGAAGTATTGAGGTTTGAGGATCGAGATTTGATGATTGAGGAATGAGGATTGAGGATTGAAGACTGAGGACTGAGAATATGGTATTGAGGTTTGAGGATGGAGGATTGAGGATTGGGTATTGAGGATTGAGGATTGATGGCTGATGATTGAGGATTGTCGATTGAGGTTTGAGGACGGAGGATTGAGGAATGAGGATTGAGGATAGAGATTTGAGGATTGATGATTGAGAATTGAGGGTTGAGTATTGAGGATTGAGAATTGAGGATTGAGGGTTGACGATTGAGGATTGACGATTGAGGATTGAGGATTAAGGTTTGAAAATTGATGGTTGAGGTTTGAGGATTGAGGATTGAGGATTGAAGATTGAGGATTGAAGATTGAGGATTGATGACTGATGATTGAAGATTGAGGATTGAGGATTGAGGATTGAGGATTGAGTATTGAGGATTGAGGATTGATGATTGATGGCTGAGGATTGCGGATTGACGATTGAGGATTGAGGACTGAGGATTGAGGATTAATGATTGAGGAATGAGGATTGAGAATAGAGGATTGAGGACTGAGGATTGAGGATTGAGGATTGAGGATTGTGCATTGAATATTGAGGATTGAGGTGTGAGGACGGAGGATTGAGGATTGAGAATTGAGGATTGATGTTTGAGGATTGAGGATTGAGAATTCAGTGTTGAGTATTGAGGATTGAGCATTGAGGATTGAGGGTTGAGGATTGAGGATTGAGGATTGAGGATTGACGATTGAGGATTGAGGATTGAGGATTGAGCATTGAGGATTGAGGGTTGAGGATTGAGGATTGAGGATTGATGGCTGCAGGTTGAGCATTGAAGATTCAGGATTGAGGATTGTGTATAGAGGGTTGAGGATTGAGGGTTGAGGACTGAGGATTGGGTTCTGAAGGTTAAGAATTGAGGTTTGATGATTGAAGATTGAGGACTCAGCGTTGAGGACAGAGTGTTGAGGATTGGTGTCTGTGATCTGAAATTTGAAAATTGTAGATTGGGTGTTGAGTATTGAAAACTGAGAATTCAGGATTTTCTATTGAGGATTGAGGATTGAGGATTAACTATTGAGGATTGATGGTTGGGGTTTGAGGATTGACGATTGAGGTTTGAGGATTGAGGATTGTGGATTGAGGACTGAGGGTTGAGGATTGATGATTGAGGGTTGATTACTGAGGGTTGAGGATTGAGGGTTGAGGACTGAGGATTGAGGATCGGGTATTGAGGATTGAGGATTGAGGACTGAAGATTGAGAATTGAGGATTGATGCTGAAGATTGAGGTTTGAGGATTGAGGATAGAGGATTGAGCGCTGAGGTTTGAGGACTGAGGTTTGAGAATTGAGGCCTGAGGTTTGAGGATTGAGGATGAAGTATTGAGGTTTGAGGATCGAGATTTGATGATTGAGGAATGAGGATTGAGGATTGAAGACGGAGGACTGAGAATATGGTATTGAGGTTTGAGGATGGAGGATTCAGAATTGCTGGCTGAGGATTGAGGATCGAGGATTGAGGATTGAGGTTTGAGGATTGACGGTTGAGGGTTGAGGATTGGGTATTGAGGATTGAGGATTGATGGTTGAGGATTGAGGATTGAGGATTGAGTATTGAGGGTTGATTACTGAGGGTTGAGGAGAGAGGGTTGAGGATTGAGGATTGAACATTGAAGGTTGAGGATTGAAAATTGCTGGTTGAGGATTGAGTGCTGAGGATTGAGGGTTGAGGATTGAGCATTGAATATTGAGGATTGAGGTTTGAGGACGGAGGGTTGAGGATTGCGGATTGAGAATTGAAGATTCAGGATTCAGGATTGAGGGTTGAGTACTGAGGGATGAGGGTTGAGGATTGAGGATTGGGGTTTGAGGATTGGTGATTGAGGATTGAGGATTCAGTATTGAAGCCTGAGGATAGAGGGATGAGGATTGAGTATTGATGGTTGAGGATTGAGGATTGACGATTAAGGATTGAAGATTGAGGATTGAGGATTGAGGATAGAGGATTGAGGATTGAGGATTGAGCATTGAGGATTGAGTGTTGAGGATTGAAGATTGAGGATTGAGGTTTGAGGACTGAGGATTGAGGATTGAGGATTGAGGATTGAGGTCTGAGGATTGAGGATTGAGAATTGAGTGTTGAGTATTGAGGATTGAACATTGAGGATTGAGGATTGAGGATTGAGGGTTGAGGATTGAGGATTGCGGATTGAGGATTGAAGGTTCAGGATTCAGGATTGAGGGTTGAGTACTGAGGGATGAGGGTTGAGGATTGAGGATTGGGGTTTGAGGATTGGTGATTGAGGATTGAGGATTCAGTATTGAAGACTGAGGACAGAGGGATGAGGATTGAGTATTGATGGTTGAGGATTGAGGATTGACGATTAAGGATTGAAGATTGAGGATTGAGGATTGAGGATAGAGGATTGAGGATTGAGGATTGAGCATTGAGGATTGAGTGTTGAGGATTGAAGATTGAGGATTGAGAATTGATGATTGAGGATTGAGGATTGAGGATTGAGGGCTGATAACAGAGGGTTGAGGATTGAGGATTGAGGATTGAGTATTGAGGGTTGATTACTGAGGGTTGAGGAGAGAGGTTTGTGGATTGAGGATTGAACATTGAAGATTGAGGATTGAAAATTGCTGGTTGAGGATTGAGTATTGAGGATTGAGGGTTGAGGATTGAGCATTGAATATTGATGATTGAGGCTTGAGGACGGAGGATTGAGGATTGCGGATTGAGGATTGAGGATTGAGCATTGAGGATTTAGAGTTGAGGATTGAAGGTTGCGGATTGAGGATTGAGGATTGAGGATTGAGGATTGATATTTGAGGACTGAGGATTGACGATTGAGGATTGAGGATTGAAGATTGAGTGTCGTGGACAGTGGATTGGGGATTGAGGGTTGAAAGTTGAGGATTGAGGACTGACGATTGAAGATTGAGGACTGAGAATTGAAAACTGAGAATTGAGGATATTCTATTGAGGATTGAAAGTTAATGACTGAGGATTGAGGATTAAGGGTTGTGGATTGAAGGTTGAGGTTTGAGGATTGACGATTGAGGGTTGAGGATCGGGGATTGAAGATTGAGGATTGATGGTTGAGGATTGAGGATTGAGCATTGAGTATTGAGGGTTGATTACTGAGGGTTGAGGAGTGAGGGTTGAGGATTGAGGATTGAACATTGAAGATTGAGGGTTGAAAATTGCTGGTTGAGGATTGAGTATTGAGGATTGAGGATTGAGGGTTGAGCATTGAATATTGAGCATTGAGGTTTGAGGACGGAGGATTGAGGATTGCGGATTGGGGATTGAGGGTTGAGGATTGAGGATTGACGATTGAGGATTGAAGACTAAGGTTTGAGAATTGATGGTTGAGGTTTGAGGATTGAGGATTGAGGATTGAGGATTGCGAATTGAGGACTGAGGGTTGAGGATTGATGATTGAGGGTTGATTACTGAGGGTTGAGGATTGAGGGTTGAGGACTGAGGATTGAGGATCGGGTATTGAGGATTGAGGATTGAGGACTGAAGATTGAGAATTGAGGATTGATGCTGAAGATTGAGGTTTGAGGATTGAGGATAGAGGATTGAGGGCTGAGGTTTGAGGACTGAGGTTTGAGAATTGAGGCCTGAGGTTTGAGGATTGTGGATGAAGTATTGAGGTTTGAGGATCGAGATTTGATGATTGAGGATTGATGGTTGAGGATTGAGGATTGGGGATTGAAGATTGAGGATTGATGGTTGAGGATTGAGGATTGAGAATTGAGGATTGAGGGTTGAGGATTGAGGATTGACGATTGAGGATTGAAGACTAAGGTTTGAGAATTGATGGTTGAGGTTTGAGGATTGAGGATTGAGGATTGAGGATTGCGAATTGAGGATTGAGGGTTGAGGGTTGAGGATAGAGGATTGAGGATTGAGCATTGAGTATTGAGTGTTGATGGTTGAAGATTGAGGATTGAGAATTGATGATTGACGATTGAGGATTGAGCATTGAGGATTGAGGGCTGATTACTGAGGGTTGAGGATGGAGGGTTGATGATTGAGGATTGAGGATCGAAGATTGAGGATTGATGATTGATGATTGAAGATTGAGGATTGAGTATTGAGGATATTCTATTGAGGATTGAAGATTGAGGATTGAGGATTGAGCATTGAGGATTAAGGGTTGAGGATTGAAGGTTGAGGTTTGAGGATTGATGATTGAGGATTGAGGATTGGGGATTGATGATTGAGGATTGATGGTTGAGGATTGAGGATTAAGGGTTGAGGATTGAAGGTTGAGGTTTGAGGATTGACGATTGAGGGTTGAGGATTGGGTATTGAGGATTGAGGATTGATGTCTGAAGAGTGAGGATTGACGATTGAGGATTGAGGATTGGGGATTGAGGATTGAGGATTGATGATTGAGGATTGAGGATTGAGGATTGAGGGTTGATTACTGAGGGTCGAGGATTGAGGATTGAGGATTGAGTATTGAGTGTTGAGACTGTTGGTTGAGGATTGAAGGTTGAGGTTTGAGGATAGACGATTGAGGGTTGAGGATTGGGGATTGAAGATTGAGGATTGATGGTTGAGGATTGAGGATTGAGCATTGAGTATTGAGGGTTGATTACTAAGGGTTGAGGATTGAGGGTTGAGTACTGAGGATTGAGGATTGAAGATTGAGGATTGATGACTGATGATTGAAGATTGAGGATTGAGGATTGAGGATTGAGGATTGAGGATTGAGTATTGAGGATTGAGGATTGATGGCTGAGGATTGCGGATTGACGATTGAGGATTGAGGATTGAGGATTGAGGATCGATGATTGAGGATCGAGGATTGAGAATAGAGGATTGAGGATTGAGGATTGAGGATTGAGCATTGAGTATTGAGTGTTGAGGATTGAATATTGAGGATTGAGAATTGATGATTGAGGATTGAGGATTGAGGATTGAGGGTTGATTACTGAGGGTTGAGGATTGAGGGTTGAGTATTGAGGATTGAGGGTTGAATATTGAGAATTGATGACTGAGGATTGAGGATTGAGTATTGTGCATTGAATATTGAGGATTGAGGCTTGAGGACTTAGGATTGAGTATTGAGGATTGAGGATTGAGGATTGAGGATAGTGGATTGAAGGCTGAGGTTTGAGGATTGACGATTGAGGATTGAGGATTGAGGATTGAGGATTGAGGATTGAGGATTGTGCATTGAATATTGAGGACTGAGGTATGAGGACGGAGGATTGAGGATTGAGAATTGAGGATTGATGTTTGAGGATTGACGTTTGAGAATTGAGTGTTGAGTATTGAGGATTGAGCATTGAGGATTGAGGATTGAGGATTGAGGATTAAGGGTTCAGGATTGAAGGTTGAGGTTTGAGGATTGAGGATTGAGGATTGAGGATTGAGGATTGATGGTTGAGGATTGAGTATTGACGATTGAGGATTGAGGACTGAGGATTGAGGATTGAGGACTGAGGATAGAGGATTGAGGATTGAGCATTGAGTATTGAGTGTTGAGGATTGAAGATTGAGGATTGAGAATTGATGATTGAGGATTGAGGATTGAGGATTGAGGGTTGACTACTGAGGGTTGAGGATTTAGGGTCGAGGATTGAGGATTGAGAATTGAAGATTGAGGATTGATGACTGATGATTGAAGATTGAGGGTTGAGGATTGACGATTGAGGATTGAGGATTGGGTATTGAGGATTGAGGATTGATGGCTGATGATTGAGGATTGTCGATTGAGGTTTGAGGACGGAGGATTGAGGAATGAGGATTGAGGATAGAGATTTGAGGATTGATGATTGAGAATTGAGTGTTGAGTATTGAGGATTGAGAATTGAGGATTGAGGGTTGACGATTGAGGATTGACGATTGAGGATTGAGGATTAAGGTTTGAGAATTGATGGTTGAGGTTTGGGGATTGAGGATTGAGGATTGAAGGTTGAGGATTGAAGATTGAGGATTGATGACTGATGATTGAAGATTGAGGATTGAGGATTGAGGATTGAGGATTGAGTATTGAGGATTGAGGATTGATGATTGATGGCTGAGGATTGCGGATTGACGATTGAGGATTGAGGACTGAGGATTGAGGATTAATGATTGAGGAATGAGGATTGAGAATAGAGGATTGAGGACTGAGGATTGAGGATTGAGGATTGAGGATTGTGCATTGAATATTGAGGATTGAGGTGTGAGGACGGAGGATTGAGGATTGAGAATTGAGGATTGATGTTTGAGGATTGAGGATTGAGAATTCAGTGTTGAGTATTGAGGATTGAGCATTGAGGATTGAGGGTTGAGGATTGAGGATTGAGGATTGAGGATTGAGGATTGAGGATTGAGGGTTGAGGATTGAGGATTGAGGATTGAGGATTGAGCATTGAGGATTGAGGGTTGAGGATTGAGGATTGAGGATTGAGGATTGAGAATTGATGACTGAGGATTGAGTATTGTGGATTGGTCATTGAATATTGAGGATTGAGGATTGAGGATTGAGGTTTGAGGATTGAGGATTGAGAATTGAGAGTTGAGTGTTGTGTATTGAGGATTGAGCATTGAGGATAGAGGGTTGAGGATTGAGGATTGAGGATTGAGGATTGAGGATAGAGGATTGAGGGTTGAGGATTGAGTATTGAGGATAGGGAATTGAGCATTGAGGATTGAGGGTTGAGGATTGAGGATTGAGAATTGAGGATTGAGGATCGAGGATTGAGGATTGAGGGTTGAGGACTGAGGATTGAGCATTGAGGATTGAGGATTAACGTTTGAGGATTGAAGGCTGAGGTTTGAGGATTGAGGATTGAGGATTGAGGACTGAGGATTAATGATTGAGGATTGTGCATTGAGGATTGAGTGTTGAGGATTGAAGATTGAGGATTGAGGATAGAGGATTGAGGATTGAGGATTGAGGATTGAGGATTGAGGATTAAGTGTTGAGGATTGAAGGTTGAGGTTTGATGATTGATGATTGAGGATTGAGTGTTGAGGATTGAATATTGAGGATTGAGAATTGATGATTGAGGATTGAGGATTGAGGATTGAGGGTTGATTACTGAGGGTTGAGGATTGAGGGTTGAGTATTGAGGATTGAGGGTTGAATATTGAGAATTGATGACTGAGGATTGAGGATTGAGTATTGTGCATTGAATATTGAGGATTGAGGATTGAGGACGGAGGATTGAGGATTGAGGATTGAGGATAGAGGTTAGAGGATTGAGGATTGAGAATTGAGGGTTGAGTATAGAGGATTGAGGATTGAGGATTGAGGATTGAGGATTGAGGATTGAGCATTGAGGATTTAGTGTCGAGGATTGAAGATTGCGGATTGAGAATTGATGATTGAGGATTGAAGATTGAGGACTGAGTATTGAAAACTGAGAATTGATGATATTCAATTGAGGATTGAAAATTGAGGATTGAGGATTGAGGATTGAGGATTAAGGGTTCAGGATTGAAGGTTGAGGTTTGAGGATTGAGGATTGAGGATTGAGGATTGAGGATTGATGGTTGAGGATTGAGTATTGACGATTGAGGATTGAGGACTGAGGATTGAGGATTGAGGACTGAGGATAGAGGATTGAGGATTGAGCATTGAGTATTGAGTGTTGAGGATTGAAGATTGAGGATTGAGAATTGATGATTGAGGATTGAGGATTGAGGATTGAGGGTTGACTACTGAGGGTTGAGGATTTAGGGTCGAGGATTGAGGATTGAGAATTGAAGATTGAGGATTGATGACTGATGATTGAAGATTGAGGGTTGAGGATTGACGATTGAGGATTGAGGATTGGGTATTGAGGATTGAGGATTGATGGCTGATGATTGAGGATTGTCGATTGAGGTTTGAGGACGGAGGATTGAGGAATGAGGATTGAGGATAGAGATTTGAGGATTGATGATTGAGAATTGAGTGTTGAGTATTGAGGATTGAGAATTGAGGATTGAGGGTTGACGATTGAGGATTGACGATTGAGGATTGAGGATTAAGGTTTGAGAATTGATGGTTGAGGTTTGGGGATTGAGGATTGAGGATTGAAGGTTGAGGATTGAAGATTGAGGATTGATGACTGATGATTGAAGATTGAGGATTGAGGATTGAGGATTGAGGATTGAGTATTGAGGATTGAGGATTGATGATTGATGGCTGAGGATTGCGGATTGACGATTGAGGATTGAGGACTGAGGATTGAGGATTAATGATTGAGGAATGAGGATTGAGAATAGAGGATTGAGGACTGAGGATTGAGGATTGAGGATTGAGGATTGTGCATTGAATATTGAGGATTGAGGTGTGAGGACGGAGGATTGAGGATTGAGAATTGAGGATTGATGTTTGAGGATTGAGGATTGAGAATTCAGTGTTGAGTATTGAGGATTGAGCATTGAGGATTGAGGGTTGAGGATTGAGGATTGAGGATTGAGGATTGAGGATTGAGGATTGAGGGTTGAGGATTGAGGATTGAGGATTGAGGATTGAGCATTGAGGATTGAGGGTTGAGGATTGAGGATTGAGGATTGAGGATTGAGAATTGATGACTGAGGATTGAGTATTGTGGATTGGTCATTGAATATTGAGGATTGAGGATTGAGGATTGAGGTTTGAGGATTGAGGATTGAGAATTGAGAGTTGAGTGTTGTGTATTGAGGATTGAGCATTGAGGATAGAGGGTTGAGGATTGAGGATTGAGGATTGAGGATTGAGGATAGAGGATTGAGGGTTGAGGATTGAGTATTGAGGATAGGGAATTGAGCATTGAGGATTGAGGGTTGAGGATTGAGGATTGAGAATTGAGGATTGAGGATCGAGGATTGAGGATTGAGGGTTGAGGACTGAGGATTGAGCATTGAGGATTGAGGATTAACGTTTGAGGATTGAAGGCTGAGGTTTGAGGATTGAGGATTGAGGATTGAGGACTGAGGATTAATGATTGAGGATTGTGCATTGAGGATTGAGTGTTGAGGATTGAAGATTGAGGATTGAGGATAGAGGATTGAGGATTGAGGATTGAGGATTGAGGATTGAGGATTAAGTGTTGAGGATTGAAGGTTGAGGTTTGATGATTGATGATTGAGGATTGAGTGTTGAGGATTGATGATTGAGGATTGAGAATTGAGCATTGAGGATTGAGGGTTGAGGATTGAGTATTGAAGATTGAGGATTGAGGATTGAGGATTGAGGGTTGAGGATTGAGTGTTGAGGATTGAGGATTGAAGATTGAGGATTGAGGATTGAGGATTGAAGATTGAGGATTGAAAATTGATGACAGTGGATTGAGGATTGAGGATTGTGCATTGAATATTGAGGATTGACTTTTGAGGACGGAGGATTGAGGATTGAGGATTGAGGATTGAGGTTTGAGGATTGAGGATTGAGAATTGAGTGTCGAGTAATGAGGATTGAGCATTGAGGATTGAGGGTTGACTACTGAGGATTGAGGATTGAGGATAGAGGATTGAGGACTGTGTATTGAGGATTGAAGATTGAGGATTGAGAATTGATGACTGAGGATTGAGGATTGAGGATTGAGCATTGAAAATTGAGGATTGAGGCTTGAGGACTTAGGATTGAGTATTGAGGATTGAGGATTGAGGATTGAGGATAGTGGATTGAAGGCTGAGGTTTGAGGATTGACGATTGAGGATTGAGGATTGAGGATTGAGGATTGAGGATTGAGGATTGTGCATTGAATATTGAGGACTGAGGTATGAGGACGGAGGATTGAGGATTGAGAATTGAGGATTGATGTTTGAGGATTGACGTTTGAGAATTGAGTGTTGAGTATTGAGGATTGAGCATTGAGGATTGAGGATTGAGGATTGAGGATTAAGGGTTCAGGATTGAAGGTTGAGGTTTGAGGATTGAGGATTGAGGATTGAGGATTGAGGATTGATGGTTGAGGATTGAGTATTGACGATTGAGGATTGAGGACTGAGGATTGAGGATTGAGGACTGAGGATAGAGGATTGAGGATTGAGCATTGAGTATTGAGTGTTGAGGATTGAAGATTGAGGATTGAGAATTGATGATTGAGGATTGAGGATTGAGGATTGAGGGTTGACTACTGAGGGTTGAGGATTTAGGGTCGAGGATTGAGGATTGAGAATTGAAGATTGAGGATTGATGACTGATGATTGAAGATTGAGGGTTGAGGATTGACGATTGAGGATTGAGGATTGGGTATTGAGGATTGAGGATTGATGGCTGATGATTGAGGATTGTCGATTGAGGTTTGAGGACGGAGGATTGAGGAATGAGGATTGAGGATAGAGATTTGAGGATTGATGATTGAGAATTGAGTGTTGAGTATTGAGGATTGAGAATTGAGGATTGAGGGTTGACGATTGAGGATTGACGATTGAGGATTGAGGATTAAGGTTTGAGAATTGATGGTTGAGGTTTGGGGATTGAGGATTGAGGATTGAAGGTTGAGGATTGAAGATTGAGGATTGATGACTGATGATTGAAGATTGAGGATTGAGGATTGAGGATTGAGGATTGAGTATTGAGGATTGAGGATTGATGATTGATGGCTGAGGATTGCGGATTGACGATTGAGGATTGAGGACTGAGGATTGAGGATTAATGATTGAGGAATGAGGATTGAGAATAGAGGATTGAGGACTGAGGATTGAGGATTGAGGATTGAGGATTGTGCATTGAATATTGAGGATTGAGGTGTGAGGACGGAGGATTGAGGATTGAGAATTGAGGATTGATGTTTGAGGATTGAGGATTGAGAATTCAGTGTTGAGTATTGAGGATTGAGCATTGAGGATTGAGGGTTGAGGATTGAGGATTGAGGATTGAGGATTGAGGATTGAGGATTGAGGGTTGAGGATTGAGGATTGAGGATTGAGGATTGAGCATTGAGGATTGAGGGTTGAGGATTGAGGATTGAGGATTGAGGATTGAGAATTGATGACTGAGGATTGAGTATTGTGGATTGGTCATTGAATATTGAGGATTGAGGATTGAGGATTGAGGTTT
The DNA here is from genome assembly GCF_051401765.1 of Calliopsis andreniformis. Taxonomy (NCBI): domain Eukaryota; kingdom Metazoa; phylum Arthropoda; class Insecta; order Hymenoptera; family Andrenidae; genus Calliopsis; species Calliopsis andreniformis. The sequence goes on from NW_027480608.1 coordinate 680,895, forward strand.
GAGGATTGAGGATTGAGAATTGAGAGTTGAGTGTTGTGTATTGAGGATTGAGCATTGAGGATAGAGGGTTGAGGATTGAGGATTGAGGATTGAGGATTGAGGATAGAGGATTGAGGGTTGAGGATTGAGTATTGAGGATAGGGAATTGAGCATTGAGGATTGAGGGTTGAGGATTGAGGATTGAGAATTGAGGATTGAGGATTGAGGATTGAGGATTGAGGGTTGAGGACTGAGGATTGAGCATTGAGGATTGAGGATTAACGTTTGAGGATTGAAGGCTGAGGTTTGAGGATTGAGGATTGAGGATTGAGGACTGAGGATTAATGATTGAGGATTGTGCATTGAGGATTGAGTGTTGAGGATTGAAGATTGAGGATTGAGGATAGAGGATTGAGGATTGAGGATTGAGGATTGAGGATTGAGGATTAAGTGTTGAGGATTGAAGGTTGAGGTTTGATGATTGATGATTGAGGATTGAGTGTTGAGGATTGATGATTGAGGATTGAGAATTGAGCATTGAGGATTGAGGGTTGAGGATTGAGTATTGAAGATTGAGGATTGAGGATTGAGGATTGAGGGTTGAGGATTGAGTGTTGAGGATTGAGGATTGAAGATTGAGGATTGAGGATTGAGGATTGAAGATTGAGGATTGAAAATTGATGACAGTGGATTGAGGATTGAGGATTGTGCATTGAATATTGAGGATTGACTTTTGAGGACGGAGGATTGAGGATTGAGGATTGAGGATTGAGGTTTGAGGATTGAGGATTGAGAATTGAGTGTCGAGTAATGAGGATTGAGCATTGAGGATTGAGGGTTGACTACTGAGGATTGAGGATTGAGGATAGAGGATTGAGGACTGTGTATTGAGGATTGAAGATTGAGGATTGAGAATTGATGACTGAGGATTGAGGATTGAGGATTGAGCATTGAATATTGAGGATTGAGGCTTGAGGACTTAGGATTGAGTATTGAGGATTGAGGATTGAGGATTGAGGATAGTGGATTGAAGGCTGAGGTTTGAGGATTGACGATTGAGGATTGAGGATTGAGGATTGAGGATTGAGGATTGAGGATTGAGGATTGAGGATTGAGGATTGTGCATTGAATATTGAGGACTGAGGTATGAGGACGGAGGATTGAGGATTGAGAATTGAGGATTGATGTTTGAGGATTGACGTTTGAGAATTGAGTGTTGAGTATTGAGGATTGAGCATTGAGGATTGAGGGTTGAGGATTGAAGATTGAGGATTGAGGATTGAGGATTGAGGATTGAGGATTGTGCATTGAATATTGAGGATTGAGGTGTGAGGACGGAGGATTGAGGATTGAGAATTGAGGATTGATGTTTGAGGATTGAGGATTGAGAACTGAGTGTTGAGTATTGAGGATTGAGCATTGAGGATTGAGGGTTGAGGATTGAGGATTGAGGATTGAGGATTGAGGATTGAGGATTGATGGTTGAGGATTGAGGATTGAGGATTGAGGATTGAGCATTGAGGATTGAGGGTTGAGGATTGAGGATGGAGGATTGAGGATTGAGAATTGATGACTGAGGATTGAGGATTGTGGATTGTGCATTGAATATTGAGGATTGAGGACTGAGGATTGAGGATTGAGGATTGAGGATAGAGGATTGTGGATTGAGCATTGAGTATTGAGTGTTGAGGATTGAAGATTGAGGATTGAGAATTGATGATTGAGGATTGAGGATTGAGGATTGAGGGTTGACTACTGAGGGTTGAGGATTGAGGGTTGAGGATTGAGGATTGAGGATTGAAGATTGAGGATTGATGACTGATGATTGAAGATTGAGGATTGAGGATTGACGATTGAGGGTTGAGGATTAGGTATTGAGGATTGAGGATTGATGGCTGAGGATTGAGGATTGACGACAGAGGATTGATGATTGAGGACTGAGGATAGAGGATTGAGGATTGAGCATTGAGTATTGAGTGTTGAGGATTGAATATTGAGGATTGAGAATTGATGATTGAGGATTGAGGATTGAGGATTGAGGGTTGATTACTAAGGGTTGAGGATTGAGGGTTGAGTACTGAGGATTGAGGTTTGAAGATTGAGGATTGATGACTGATGATTGAAGATTGAGGATTGAGGATTGAGGATTGAGGATTGAGGATTGAGGATTGAGGATTGAGGATTGATGGCTGAGGATTGCGGATTGACGATTGAGGATTGAGGATTGAGGATTGAGGATCGATGATTGAGGATCGAGGATTGAGAATAGAGGATTGAGGACTGAGGATTGAGGATTGAGCATTGAGTATTGAGTGTTGAGGATTGAATATTGAGGATTGAGAATTGATGATTGAGGATTGAGGATTGAGGATTGAGGGTTGATTACTGAGGGTTGAGGATTGAGGGTTGAGTATTGAGGATTGAGGGTTGAATATTGAGAATTGATGACTGAGGATTGAGGATTGAGTATTGTGCATTGAATATTGAGGATTGAGGTTTGAGGACGGAGGATTGAGGATTGAGGATTGAGGATAGAGGTTTGAGGATTGAGGATTGAGAATTGAGGTATGAGTATAGAGGATTGAGGATTGAGGATTGAGGATTGAGGATTGAGGATTGAGCATTGAGGATTTAGTGTTGAGGATTGAAGATTGCGGATTGAGAATTCATGATTGAGGATTGAAGATTGAGGACTGAGTATTGAAAACTGAGAATTGATGATATTCAATTGAGGATTGAAAATTGAGGATTGAGGATTGAGGATTGAGGATTAAGGGTTGAGGATTGAAGGTTGAGGTTTGAGGATTGAGGATTGAGGATTGAGGATTGAGGATTGATGGTTGAGGATTGAGTATTGACGATTGAGGATTGAGGACTGAGGATTGAGGATTGAGGACTGAGGATAGAGGATTGAGGATTGAGCATTGAGTATTGAGTGCTGAGGATTGAAGATTGAGGATTGAGAATTGATGATTGAGGATTGAGGATTGAGCATTGAGGGTTGACTACTGATGGTTGAGGATTTAGGGTCGAGGATTGAGGATTGAGGATTGAAGATTGAGGATTGATGACTGATGATTGAAGATTGAGAGTTGAGGATTGACGATTGAGGATTGAGGATTGGGTATTGAGGATTGAGGATTGATGGCTGATGATTGAGGATTGTCGATTGAGGTTTGAGGACGGAGGATTGAGGAATGAGGATTGAGGATAGAGATTTGAGGATTGATGATTGAGAATTGAGGGTTGAGTATTGAGGATTGAGAATTGAGGATTGAGGGTTGACGATTGAGGATTGACGATTGAGGATTGAGGATTAAGGTTTGAAAATTGATGGTTGAGGTTTGAGGATTGAGGATTGAGGATTGAAGATTGAGGATTGAAGATTGAGGATTGATGACTGATGATTGAAGATTGAGGATTGAGGATTGAGGATTGAGGATTGAGTATTGAGGATTGAGGGTTGATGATTGATGGCTGAGGATTGCGGATTGACGATTGAGGATTGAGGACTGAGGATTGAGGATTAATGATTGAGGAATGAGGATTGAGAATAGAGGATTGAGGACTGAGCATTGAGGATTGAGGATTGAGGATTGTGCATTGAATATTGAGGATTGAGGTGTGAGGACGGAGGATTGAGGATTGAGAATTGAGGATTGATGTTTGAGGATTGAGGATTGAGAATTCAGTGTTGAGTATTGAGGATTGAGCCTTGAGGATTGAGGGTTGAGGATTGAGGATTGAGGATTGAGGATTGAGGATTGAGGATTGAGGGTTGAGTATTGAGGATTGAGGATTGAGGATTGAGCATTGAGGATTGAGGGTTGAGGATTGAGGATTGAGGATTGAGGATTGAGAATTGATGACTGAGGATTGAGTATTGTGGATTGGTCATTGAATATTGAGGATTGAGGATTGAGGATTGAGGTTTGAGGATTGAGGATTGAGAATTGAGAGTTGAGTGTTGTGTATTGAGGATTGAGCATTGAGGATTGAGGGTTGAGGATTGAGGATTGAGGATTGAGGATTGAGGATAGAGGATTGAGGGTTGAGGATCGAGGATTGAGGATAGGGAATTGAGCATTGAGGATTGAGGGTTGAGGATTGAGGATTGAGAATTGAGGATTGAGGATTGAGGATTGAGGATTGAGGGTTGAGGACTGAGGATTGAGCATTGAGGATTGAGGATTAACGTTTGAGGATTGAAGGCTGAGGTTTGAGGATTGAGGATTGAGGATTGAGGACTGAGGATTAATGATTGAGGATTGTGCATTGAGGATTGAGTGTTGAGGATTGAAGATTGAGGATTGAGGATAGAGGATTGAGGATTGAGGATTGAGGATTGAGGATTGAGGATTAAGTGTTGAGGATTGAAGGTTGAGGTTTGAGGATTGATGATTGAGGATTGAGTGTTGAGGATTGATGATTGAGGATTGAGAATTGAGCATTGAGGATTGAGGGTTGAGGATTGAGTATTGAAGATTGAGGATTGAGGATTGAGGATTGAGGGTTGAGGATTGAGGGTTGGGGATTGAGGATAGTGGATTGAAGGTTGAGGTTTGAGGATTGACGATTGAGGATTGAGGATTGAGGATTGAGGATTGAGGATTGAGGATTGAGGATTGTGCATTGAATATTGAGGATTGAGATTTGAGGACGGAGGATTGAGGATTGAGAATTGAGGATTAAGGTTTGAGGATTGAGGATTGAGAATTGAGTGTTGAGGATTGAGGATTGAGGATTGAGCATTGAGGATTGAGGGTTGAGGATTGAGGATTGAGGATTGAGGATTGAGAATTGATGACTGAGGATTGAGGATTGTGGATTGTGCATTGAATATTGAGGATTGAGGATTGAGGATTGAGGATTGAGGTTTGAGGATTGAGGATTGAGAATTGAGAGTTGAGTGTTGTGTATTGAGGATTGAGCATTGAGGATTGAGGGTTGAGGATTGAGCATTGAGGATTGAGGGTTGAGGATTGAGGATTGAGGATTGAGGGTTGAGGATTGAGGATTGAGGATAGAGAATTGAGCATTGAGGATTGAGGGTTGAGGATTGATGATTGAGAATTGAGGATTGAGGATTGAGGATTGAGGATTGAGGGTTGAGGACTGAGGATTGAGCATTGAGGATTGAGGATTAACGTTTGAGGATTGAAGGCTCAGGTTTGAGGATTGAGGATTGAGGATTGAGAACTGAGGATTTATGATTGAGGATTGTGCATTGAGGATTGAGTGTTGAGGATTGAAGATTGAGGATTGAGGATAGAGGATTGAGGATTGAGGATTGAGGATTGAGGATTGAGGATTAAGTGTTGAGGATTGAAGGTTGAGGTTTGAGGATTGATGATTGAGGATTGAGTGTTGAGGATTGATGATTGAGGATTGAGAATTGAGCATTGAGGATTGAGGGTTGAGGATTGAGAATTGAAGATTGAGGATTGAGGATTGGGGATTGAGGGTTGAGGATTGAGGGTTGAGGATTGAGGATTGAAGATTGAGGATTGAGGATTGAGGATTGAAAATAGAGGATTGAAAATTGATGACTGAGGATTGAGGATTGAGGATTGTGCATTGAATATTGAGGATTGAGTTTTGAGGACGGAGGATTGAGGATTGAGGATTGAGGATTTAGGTTTGAGGATAGTGGATTGAAGGCTGAGGTTTGAGGATTGACGATTGAGGATTGAGGATTGAGGATTGAGGATTGAGGATTGAGGATTGTGCATTGAATATTGAGGATTGAGGTTTGAGGACGGAGGATTGAGGATTGAGAATTGAGGATTGATGTTTGAGGATTGAGGATTGAGAATTGAGTGTTGAGTATTGAGGATTGAGCATTGAGGATTGAGGGTTGAGGATTGAGGATTGAGGATTGAGGATTGAGGATTGAGGATTGAGGATTGTGCATTGAATATTGAGGATTGAGGTGTGAGGACGGAGGATTGAGGTTTGAGAATTGAGGATTGATGTTTGAGGATTGAGGATTGAGAATTGAGTGTTGAGTATTGAGGATTGAGCATTGAGGATTGTGGGTTGACGATTGAGGATTGAGGATTGAGGATTGAGGATTGAGGATTGAGGGTTGAGGATTGAGGATTGAGGATTGAGGATTGAGCATTGAGGATTGAGTGTTGAGGATTGAGGATTGAGGATTGAGGATTGAGAATTGATGACTGAGGATTGAGGATTGTGGATAGTGCATTGAATATTGAGGATTGAGGACCGAGGATTGAGGATTGAGGATTGAGGATAGAGGATTGAGGATTGAGCATTGAGTATTGAGTGTTGAGGATTGAAGATTGAGGATTGAGAATTGATGATTGAGGATTGAGGATTGAGGATTGAGGGTTGACTACTGAGGGTTGAGGATTGAGGGTTGAGGATTGAGGATTGAGGATTGAAGATTGAGGATTGATGACTGATGATTGAAGATTGAGGATTGAGGATTGACGATTGAGGGTTGAGGATTGGGTATTGAGGATTGAGGATTGATGGCTGAGGATTGAGGATTGACGACAGAGGATTGATGATTGAGGATTGAGGATAGAGGATTGAGGATTGAGCATTGAGTATTGAGTGTTGAGGATTGAATATTGAGGATTGAGAATTGATGATTGAGGATTGAGGATTGAGGATTGAGGGTTGATTACTAAGGGTTGAGGATTGAGGGTTGAGTACTGAGGATTGAGGATTGAAGATTGAGGATTGATGACTGATGATTGAAGATTGAGGATTGAGGATTGAGGATTGAGGATTGAGGATTGAGGATTGAGGATTGAGGATTGATGGCTGAGGATTGCGGATTGACGATTGAGGATTGAGGATTGAGGATTGAGGATCGATGATTGAGGATCGAGGATTGAGAATAGAGGATTGAGGACTGAGGATTGAGGATTGAGCATTGAGTATTGAGTGTTGAGGATTGAATATTGAGGATTGAGAATTGACGATTGAGGATTGAGGATTGAGGATTGAGGGTTGATTACTGAGGGTTGAGGATTGAGGGTTGAGTATTGAGGATTGAGGATTGAATATTGAGAATTGATGACTGAGGATTGAGGATTGAGTATTGTGCATTGAATATTGAGGATTGAGGATTGAGGACGGAGGATTGAGGATTGATGATTGAGGATAGAGGTTTGAGGATTGAGGATTGAGAATTGAGGGTTGAGTATAGAGGATTGAGGATTGAGGATTGAGGATTGAGGATTGAGGATTGAGCATTGAGGATTTAGTGTTGAGGATTGAAGATTGCGGATTGAGAATTGATGATTGAGGATTGAAGATTGAGGACTGAGTATTGAAAACTGAGAATTGATGATATTCAATTGAGGATTGAAAATTGAGGATTGAGGATTGAGGATTGAGGATTAAGGGTTCAGGATTGAAGGTTGAGGTTTGAGGATTGAGGATTGAGGATTGAGGATTGAGGATTGATGGTTGAGGATTGAGTATTGACGATTGAGGATTGAGGACTGAGGATTGAGGATTGAGGACTGAGGATAGAGGATTGAGGATTGAGCATTGAGTATTGAGTGTTGAGGATTGAAGATTGAGGATTGAGAATTGATGATTGAGGATTGAGGATTGAGGATTGAGGGTTGACTACTGAGGGTTGAGGGTTTAGGGTCGAGGATTGAGGATTGAGGATTGAAGATTGAGGATTGATGACTGATGATTGAAGATTGAGGGTTGAGGATTGACGATTGAGGATTGAGGATTGGGTATTGAGGATTGAGGATTGATGGCTGATGATTGAGGATTGTCGATTGAGGTTTGAGGACGGAGGATTGTGGAATGAGGATTGAGGATAGAGATTTGAGGATTGATGATTGAGAATTGAGTGTTGAGTATTGAGGATTGAGAATTGAGGATTGAGGGTTGACGATTGAGGATTGACAATTGAGGATTGAGGATTAAGGTTTGAGAATTGATGGTTGAGGTTTGGGGATTGAGGATTGAGGATTGAAGGTTGAGGATTGAAGATTGAGGATTGATGACTGATGATTGAAGATTGAGGATTGAGGATTGAGGATTGAGGATTGAGTATTGAGGATTGAGGATTGATGATTGATGGCTGAGGATTGCGGATTGACGATTGAGGATTGAGGACTGAGGATTGAGGATTAATGATTGAGGAATGAGGATTGAGAATAGAGGATTGAGGACTGAGGATTGAGGATTGAGGATTGAGGATTGTGCATTGAATATTGAGGATTGAGGTGTGAGGACGGAGGATTGAGGATTGAGAATTGAGGATTGATGTTTGAGGATTGAGGATTGAGAATTCAGTGTTGAGTATTGAGGATTGAGCATTGAGGATTGAGGGTTGAGGATTGAGGATTGAGGATTGAGGATTGAGGATTGAGGATTGAGGGTTGAGGATTGAGGATTGAACATTGAGGATTGAGGATTGAGGATTGAGGGTTGAGGATTGAGGATTGCGGATTGAGGATTGAAGGTTCAGGATTCAGTATTGAGGGTTGAGTACTGAGGGATGAGGGTTGAGGATTGAGGATTGGGGTTTGAGGATTGGTGATTGAGGATTGAGGATTCAGTATTGAAGACTGAGGACAGAGGGATGAGGATTGAGTATTGATGGTTGAGGATTGAGGATTGACGATTAAGGATTGAAGATTGAGGATTGAGGATTGAGGATAGAGGATTGAGGATTGAGGATTGAGCATTGAGGATTGAGTGTTGAGGATTGAAGGTTGAGGATTGAGAATTGATGATTGAGGATTGAGGATTGAGGATTGAGGGCTGATAACAGAGGGTTGAGGATTGAGGATTGAGGATTGAGTATTGAGGGTTGATTACTGAGGGTTGAGGAGAGAGGTTTGAGGATTGAGGATTGAACATTGAAGATTGAGGATTGAAAATTGCTGGTTGAGGATTGAGTATTGAGGATTGAGGTTTGAGGATTGAGCATTGAATATTGATGATTGAGGCTTGAGGACGGAGGATTGAGGATTGCGGATTGAGGATTGAGGATTGAGCATTGAGGATTTAGAGTTGAGGATTGAAGGTTGCGGATTGAGGATTGAGGATTGAGGATTGAGGATTGATATTTGAGGACTGAGGATTGACGATTGAGGATTGAGGATTGAAGATAGAGTGTCGTGGACAGTGGATTGGGGATTGAGGGTTGAAAGTTGAGGATTGAGGACTGACGATTGAAGATTGAGGACTGAGAATTGAAAACTGAGAATTGAGGATATTCTATTGAGGATTGAAAGTTAATGACTGAGGATTGAGGATTAAGGGTTGTGGATTGAAGGTTGAGGTTTGAGGATTGACGATTGAGGGTTGAGGATCGGGGATTGAAGATTGAGGATTGATGGTTGAGGATTGAGGGTTGATTACTGAGGGTTGAGGAGTGAGGGTTGAGGATTGAGGATTGAACATTGAAGATTGAGGGTTGAAAATTGCTGGTTGAGGATTGAGTATTGAGGATTGAGGGTTGAGGGTTGAGCATTGAATATTGAGCATTGAGGTTTGAGGACGGAGGATTGAGGATTGCGGATTGGGGATTGAGGGTTGAGGATTGAGGATTGACGATTGAGGATTGAAGACTAAGGTTTGAGAATTGATGGTTGAGGTTTGAGGATTGAGGATTGAGGATTGAGGATTGCGAATTGAGGACTGAGGGTTGAGGATTGATGATTGAGGGTTGATTACTGAGGGTTGAGGATTGAGGGTTGAGGACTGAGGATTGAGGATCGGGTATTGAGGATTGAGGATTGAGGACTGAAGATTGAGAATTGAGGATTGATGCTGAAGATTGAGGTTTGAGGATTGAGGATAGAGGATTGAGGGCTGAGGTTTGAGGACTGAGGTTTGAGAATTGAGGCCTGAGGTTTGAGAATTGATGGTTGAGGTTTGAGGATTGAGGATTGAGGATTGAGGATTGCGAATTGAGGATTGAGGGTTGAGGGTTGAGGATAGAGGATTGAGGATTGAGCATTGAGTATTGAGTGTTGATGGTTGAAGATTGAGGATTGAGAATTGATGATTGAGGATTGAGGATTGAGCATTGAGGATTGAGGGCTGATTACTGAGGGTTGAGGATGGAGGGTTGATGATTGAGGAATGAGGATCGAAGATTGAGGATTGATGATTGATGATTGAAGATTGAGGATTGAGTATTGAGGATATTCTATTGAGGATTGAAGATTGAGGATTGAGGATTGAGGATTGAGGATTAAGGGTTGAGGATTGAAGGTTGAGGTTTGAGGATTGATGATTGAGGATTGAGGATTGGGGATTGAGGATTGAGGATTGATGGTTGAGGATTGAGGATTAAGGGTTGAGGATTGAAGGTTGAGGTTTGAGGATTGACGATTGAGGGTTGAGGATTGGGTATTGAGGATTGAGGATTGATGTCTGAAGAGTGAGGACTGACGATTGAGGATTGAGGATTGAGGATTGAGGATTGAGGATTGAAGATTGAGGATTGAGGATAGAGGATTGAGGACTGTGGATTGAGGATTGAAGACTGAGGATTGAGAATTGATGACTGAGGATTGAGGATTGAGGATTGAGCATTGAATATTGAGGATTGAGGATTGAGGATTGAGGATTGAGGATTGAGGATAGTGGATTGAAGGTTGAGGTTTGAGGATTGACGATTGAGGATTGAGGATTGAGGATTGAGGATTGAGGATTGAGGATTGAGGATTGTGCATTGAATATTGAGGATTGAGATTTGAGGACGGAGGATTGAGGATTGAGAATTGAGGATTAAGGTTTGAGGATTGAGGATTGAGAATTGAGTGTTGAGGATTGAGGATTGAGGATTGAGCATTGAGGATTGAGGGTTGAGGATTGAGGATTGAGGATTGAGGATTGAGAATTGATGACTGAGGATTGAGGATTGTGGATTGTGCATTGAATATTGAGGATTGAGGATTGAGGATTGAGGTTTGAGTATTGAGGATTGAGAATTGAGAGTTGAGTGTTGTGTATTGAGGATTGAGCATTGAGGATTGAGGGTTGAGGATTGAGGATTGAGGATTGAGGGTTGAGGATTGAGGATTGAGGATTGAGGGTTGAGGATTGAGGATTGAGGATAGAGAATTGAGCATTGAGGATTGAGGGTTGAGGATTGAGGATTGAGAATTGAGGATTGAGGATTGAGGATTGAGGATTGAGGGTTGAGGACTGAGGATTGAGCATTGAGGATTGAGGATTAACGTTTGAGGATTGAAGGCTGAGGTTTGAGGATTGAGGATTGAGGATTGAGAACTGAGGATTTATGATTGAGGATTGTGCATTGAGGATTGAGTGTTGAGGATTGAAGATTGAGGATTGAGGATAGAGGATTGAGGATTGAGGATTGAGGATTGAGGATTGAGGATTAAGTGTTGAGGATTGAAGGTTGAGGTTTGAGGATTGATGATTGAGGATTGAGTGTTGAGGATTGATGATTGAGGATTGAGAATTGAGCATTGAGGATTGAGGGTTGAGGATTGAGAATTGAAGATTGAGGATTGAGGATTGGGGATTGAGGGTTGAGGATTGAGGGTTGAGGATTGAGGATTGAAGATTGAGGATTGAGGATTGAGGATTGAAGATAGAGGATTGAAAATTGATGACTGAGGATTGAGGATTGAGGATTGTGCATTGAATATTGAGGATTGAGTTTTGAGGACGGAGGATTGAGGATTGAGGATTGAGGATTTAGGTTTGAGGATAGTGGATTGAAGGCTGAGGTTTGAGGATTGACGATTGAGGATTGAGGATTGAGGATTGAGGATTGAGGATTGAGGATTGTGCATTGAATATTGAGGATTGAGGTTTGAGGACGGAGGATTGAGGATTGAGAATTGAGGATTGATGTTTGAGGATTGAGGATTGAGAATTGAGTGTTGAGTATTGAGGATTGAGCATTGAGGATTGAGGGTTGAGGATTGAGGATTGAGGATTGAGGATTGAGGATAGAGGATTGAGGATTGAGCATTGAGTATTGAGTGTTGAGGATTGAATATTGAGGATTGAGAATTGATGATTGAGGATTGAGGATTGAGGATTGAGGGTTGATTACTAAGGGTTGAGGATTGAGGGTTGAGTACTGAGGATTGAGGATTGAAGATTGAGGATTGATGACTGATGATTGAAGATTGAGGATTGAGGATTGAGGATTGAGGATTGAGGATTGAGTATTGAGGATTGAGGATTGATGGCTGAGGATTGCGGATTGACGATTGAGGATTGAGGATTGAGGATTGAGGATCGATGATTGAGGATCGAGGATTGAGAATAGAGGATTGAGGATTGAGGATTGAGGATTGAGCATTGAGTATTGAGTGTTGAGGATTGAATATTGAGGATTGAGAATTGATGATTGAGGATTGAGGATTGAGGATTGAGGGTTGATTACTGAGGGTTGAGGATTGAGGGTTGAGTATTGAGGATTGAGGGTTGAATATTGAGAATTGATGACTGAGGATTGAGGATTGAGTATTGTGCATTGAATATTGAGGATTGAGGATTGAGGACGGAGGATTGAGGATTGAGGATTGAGGATAGAGGTTTGAGGATTGAGGATTGAGAATTGAGGGTTGAGTATAGAGGATTGAGGATTGAGGATTGAGGATTGAGGATTGAGGATTGAGCATTGAGGATTTAGTGTTGAGGATTGAAGATTGCGGATTGAGAATTGATGATTGAGGATTGAAGATTGAGGACTGAGTATTGAAAACTGAGAATTGATGATATTCAATTGAGGATTGAAAATTGAGGATTGAGGATTGAGGATTGAGGATTAAGGGTTCAGGATTGAAGGTTGAGGTTTGAGGATTGAGGATTGAGGATTGAGGATTGAGGATTGATGGTTGAGGATTGAGTATTGACGATTGAGGATTGAGGACTGAGGATTGAGGATTGAGGACTGAGGATAGAGGATTGAGGATTGAGCATTGAGTATTGAGTGTTGAGGATTGAAGATTGAGGATTGAGAATTGATGATTGAGGATTGAGGATTGAGGATTGAGGGTTGACTACTGAGGGTTGAGGATTTAGGGTCGAGGATTGAGGATTGAGGATTGAAGATTGAGGATTGATGACTGATGATTGAAGATTGAGGGTTGAGGATTGACGATTGAGGATTGAGGATTGGGTATTGAGGATTGAGGATTGATGGCTGATGATTGAGGATTGTCGATTGAGGTTTGAGGACGGAGGATTGAGGAATGAGGATTGAGGATAGAGATTTGAGGATTGATGATTGAGAATTGAGTGTTGAGTATTGAGGATTAAGTGTTGAGGATTGAGGATTGAGGATTGAGGATTGAGGATTGAGGATTAAGTGTTGAGGATTGAAGGTTGAGGTTTGATGATTGATGATTGAGGATTGAAGGTTGAGGTTTGATGATTGATGATTGAGGATTGAGTGTTGAGGATTGAAGATTGAGGATTGAGGATTGAGGATTGAGGATTGAGGATTGTGCATTGAATATTGAGGATTGAGGTGTGAGGACGGAGGATTGAGGATTGAGAATTGAGGATTGATGTTTGAGGATTGAGGATTGAGAACTGAGTGTTGAGTATTGAGGATTGAGCATTGAGGATTGAGGGTTGAGGATTGAGGATTGAGGATTGAGGATTGAGGATTGAGGATTGATGGTTGAGGATTGAGGATTGAGGATTGAGGATTGAGCATTGAGGATTGAGGGTTGAGGATTGAGGATGGAGGATTGAGGATTGAGAATTGATGACTGAGGATTGAGGATTGTGGATTGTGCATTGAATATTGAGGATTGAGGACTGAGGATTGAGGATTGAGGATTGAGGATAGAGGATTGTGGATTGAGCATTGAGTATTGAGTGTTGAGGATTGAAGATTGAGGATTGAGAATTGATGATTGAGGATTGAGGATTGAGGATTGAGGGTTGACTACTGAGGGTTGAGGATTGAGGGTTGAGGATTGAGGATTGAGGATTGAAGATTGAGGATTGATGACTGATGATTGAAGATTGAGGATTGAGGATTGACGATTGAGGGTTGAGGATTAGGTATTGAGGATTGAGGATTGATGGCTGAGGATTGAGGATTGACGACAGAGGATTGATGATTGAGGACTGAGGATAGAGGATTGAGGATTGAGCATTGAGTATTGAGTGTTGAGGATTGAATATTGAGGATTGAGAATTGATGATTGAGGATTGAGGATTGAGGATTGAGGGTTGATTACTAAGGGTTGAGGATTGAGGGTTGAGTACTGAGGATTGAGGTTTGAAGATTGAGGATTGATGACTGATGATTGAAGATTGAGGATTGAGGATTGAGGATTGAGGATTGAGGATTGAGGATTGAGGATTGAGGATTGATGGCTGAGGATTGCGGATTGACGATTGAGGATTGAGGATTGAGGATTGAGGATCGATGATTGAGGATCGAGGATTGAGAATAGAGGATTGAGGACTGAGGATTGAGGATTGAGCATTGAGTATTGAGTGTTGAGGATTGAATATTGAGGATTGAGAATTGATGATTGAGGATTGAGGATTGAGGATTGAGGGTTGATTACTGAGGGTTGAGGATTGAGGGTTGAGTATTGAGGATTGAGGGTTGAATATTGAGAATTGATGACTGAGGATTGAGGATTGAGTATTGTGCATTGAATATTGAGGATTGAGGTTTGAGGACGGAGGATTGAGGATTGAGGATTGAGGATAGAGGTTTGAGGATTGAGGATTGAGAATTGAGGGTTGAGTATAGAGGATTGAGGATTGAGGATTGAGGATTGAGGATTGAGGATTGAGCATTGAGGATTTAGTGTTGAGGATTGAAGATTGCGGATTGAGAATTGATGATTGAGGATTGAAGATTGAGGACTGAGTATTGAAAACTGAGAATTGATGATATTCAATTGAGGATTGAAAATTGAGGATTGAGGATTGAGGATTGAGGATTAAGGGTTGAGGATTGAAGGTTGAGGTTTGAGGATTGAGGATTGAGGATTGAGGATTGAGGATTGATGGTTGAGGATTGAGTATTGACGATTGAGGATTGAGGACTGAGGATTGAGGATTGAGGACTGAGGATAGAGGATTGAGGATTGAGCATTGAGTATTGAGTGCTGAGGATTGAAGATTGAGGATTGAGAATTGATGATTGAGGATTGAGGATTGAGCATTGAGGGTTGACTACTGAGGGTTGAGGATTTAGGGTCGAGGATTGAGGATTGAGGATTGAAGATTGAGGATTGATGACTGATGACTGATGATTGAAGATTGAGAGTTGAGGATTGACGATTGAGGATTGAGGATTGGGTATTGAGGATTGAGGATTGATGGCTGATGATTGAGGATTGTCGATTGAGGATTGAGGACGGAGGATTGAGGAATGAGGATTGAGGATAGAGATTTGAGGATTGATGATTGAGAATTGAGGGTTGAGTATTGAGGATTGAGAATTGAGGATTGAGGGTTGACGATTGAGGATTGACGATTGAGGATTGAGGATTAAGGTTTGAAAATTGATGGTTGAGGTTTGAGGATTGAGGATTGAGGATTGAAGATTGAGGATTGAAGATTGAGGATTGATGACTGATGATTGAAGATTGAGGATTGAGGATTGAGGATTGAGGATTGAGTATTGAGGATTGAGGGTTGATGATTGATGGCTGAGGATTGCGGATTGACGATTGAGGATTGAGGACTGAGGATTGAGGATTAATGATTGAGGAATGAGGATTGAGAGTAGAGGATTGAGGACTGAGCATTGAGGATTGAGGATTGAGGATTGTGCATTGAATATTGAGGATTGAGGTGTGAGGACGGAGGATTGAGGATTGAGAATTGAGGATTGATGTTTGAGGATTGAGGATTGAGAATTCAGTGTTGAGTATTGAGGATTGAGCCTTGAGGATTGAGGTTTGAGGATTGAGGATTGAGGATTGAGGATTGAGGATTGAGGATTGAGGGTTGAGTATTGAGGATTGAGGATTGAGGATTGAGCATTGAGGATTGAGGGTTGAGGATTGAGGATTGAGGATTGAGGATTGAGAATTGATGACTGAGGATTGAGTATTGTGGATTGGTCATTGAATATTGAGGATTGAGGATTGAGGATTGAGGTTTGAGGATTGAGGATTGAGAATTGAGAGTTGAGTGTTGTGTATTGAGGATTGAGCATTGAGGATTGAGGGTTGAGGATTGAGGATTGAGGATTGAGGATTGATGATAGAGGATTGAGGGTTGAGGATTGAGGATTGAGGATAGGGAATTGAGCATTGAGGATTGAGGGTTGAGGATTGAGGATTGAGAATTGAGGATTGAGGATTGAGGATTGAGGATTGAGGGTTGAGGACTGAGGATTGAGCATTGAGGATTGAGGATTAACGTTTGAGGATTGAAGGCTGAGGTTTGAGGATTGAGGATTGAGGATTGAGGACTGAGGATTAATGATTGAGGATTGTGCATTGAGGATTGAGTGTTGATGATTGAAGATTGAGGATTGAGGATAGAGGATCGAGGATTGAGGATTGAGGATTGAGGATTGAGGATTAAGTGTTGAGGATTGAAGGTTGAGGTTTGAGGATTGATGATTGAGGATTGAGTGTTGAGGATTGATGATTGAGGATTGAGAATTGAGCATTGAGGATTGAGGGTTGAGGATTGAGTATTGAAGATTGAGGATTGAGGATTGAGGATTGAGGGTTGAGGATTGAGGGTTGGGGATTGAGGATTGAAGATTGAGGATTGAGGATTGAGGATTGAAGATTGAGGATTGAAAATTGATGACAGTGGATTGAGGATTGAGGATTGTGCATTGAATATTGAGGATTGACTTTTGAGGACGGAGGATTGAGGATTGAGGATTGAGGATTGAGGTTTGAGGATTGAGGATTGAGAATTGGGTGTCGAGTAATGAGGATTGAGCATTGAGGAATGAGGGTTGACTACTGAGGATTGAGGATTGAGGATAGAGGATTGAGGACTGTGGATCGAGGATTGAAGATTGAGGATTGAGAATTGATGACTGAGGATTGAGGATTGAGGATTGATCATTGAATATTGAGGATTGAGGCTTGAGGACTTAGGATTGAGTATTGAGGATTGAGGATTGAGGATTGAGGATAGTGGATTGAAGGCTGAGGTTTGAGGATTGACGATTGAGGATTGAGGATTGAGGATTGAGGATTGAGGATTGAGGATTGTGCATTGAATATTGAGGACTGAGGTATGAGGAAGGAGGATTGAGGATTGAGAATTGAGGATTGATGTTTGAGGATTGACGATTGAGAATTGAGTGTTGAGTATTGAGGATTGAGCATTGAGGATTGAGGGTTGAGGATTGAAGATTGAGGATTGAGGATTGAGGATTGAGGATTGAGGATTGTGCATTGAATATTGAGGATTGAGGTGTGAGGACGGAGGATTGAGGATTGAGAATTGAGGATTGATGTTTGAGGATTGAGGATTGAGAATTGAGTGTTGAGTATTGAGGATTGAGCATTGAGGATTGAGGGTTGAGGATTGGGGATTGTGGATTGAGGATTGAGGATTGAGGATTGAGGGTTGACGATTGAGGATTGAGGATTGAGGATTGAGCATTGAGGATTGAGGGTTGAGGATTGAGGATTGAGGATTGAGGATTGAGAATTGATGACTGAGGATTGAGGATTGTGGATTGTGCATTGAATATTGAGGATTGAGGACTGAGGATTGAGGATTGAGGATTGAGGATAGAGGATTGAGGATTGAGCATTGAGTATTGAGTGTTGAGGATTGAAGATTGAGGATTGAGAATTGATGATTGAGGATTGAGGATTGAGGATTGAGGGTTGACTACTGAGGGTTGAGGATTGAGGGTTGAGGATTGAGGATTGAGGATTGAAGATTGAGGATTGATGACTGATGATTGAAGATTGAGGATTGAGGATTGACGATTGAGGGTTGAGGATTGGGTATTGAGGATTGAGGATTGATGGCTGAGGATTGAGGATTGACGACAGAGGATTGATGATTGAGGACTGAGGATAGAGGATTGAGGATTGAGCATTGAGTATTGAGTGTTGAGGATTGAATATTGAGGATTGAGAATTGATGATTGAGGATTGAGGATTGAGGATTGAGGGTTGATTACTAAGGGTTGAGGATTGAGGGTTGAGTACTGAGGATTGAGGTTTGAAGATTGAGGATGGATGACTGATGATTGAAGATTGAGGATTGAGGATTGAGGATTGAGGATTGAGGATTGAGGATTGAGGATTGAGGATTGATGGCTGAGGATTGCGGATTGACGATTGAGGATTGAGGATTGAGGATTGAGGATCGATGATTGAGGATCGAGGATTGAGAATAGAGGATTGAGGACTGAGGATTGAGGATTGAGCATTGAGTATTGAGTGTTGAGGATTGAATATTGAGGATTGAGAATTGATGATTGAGGATTGAGGATTGAGGATTGGGGGTTGATTACTGAGGGTTGAGGATTGAGGGTTGAGTATTGAGGATTGAGTGTTGAATATTGAGAATTGATGACTGAGGATTGAGGATTGAGTATTGTGCATTGAATATTGAGGATTGAGGTTTGAGGACGGAGGATTGAGGATTGAGGATTGAGGATAGAGGTTTGAGGATTGCGGATTGAGAATTGAGGGTTGAGTATAGAGGATTGAGGATTGAGGATTGAGGATTGAGGATTGAGGATTGAGCATTGAGGATTTAGTGTTGAGGATTGAATATTGCGGATTGAGAATTGATGATTGAGGATTGAAGATTGAGGACTGAGTATTGAAAACTGAGAATTGATGATATTCAATTGAGGATTGAAAATTGAGGATTGAGGATTGAGGATTGAGGATTAAGGGTTGAGGATTGAAGGTTGAGGTTTGAGGATTGAGGATTGAGGATTGAGGATTGAGGATTGATGGTTGAGGATTGAGTATTGACGATTGAGGATTGAGGACTGAGGATTGAGGATTGAGGACTGAGGATAGAGGATTGAGGATTGAGCATTGAGTATTGAGTGTTGAGGATTGAAGATTGAGGATTGAGAATTGATGATTGAGGATTGAGGATTGAGGATTGAGGGTTGACTACTGAGGGTTGAGGATTTAGGGTCGAGGATTGAGGATTGAGGATTGAAGATTGAGGACTGATGACTGATGATTGAAGATTGAGGGTTGAGGATTGACGATTGAGGATTGAGGATTGGGTATTGAGGATTGAGGATTGATGGCTGATGATTGAGGATTGTCGATTGAGGTTTGAGGACGGAGGATTGAGGAATGAGGATTGAGGATAGAGATTTGAGGATTGATGATTGAGAATTGAGGGTTGAGTATTGAGGATTGAGAATTGAGGATTGAGGGTTGACGATTGAGGATTGACGATTGAGGATTGAGGATTAAGGTTTGAAAATTGATGGTTGAGGTTTGAGGATTGAGGATTGAGGATTGAAGATTGAGGATTGAAGATTGAGGATTGATGACTGATGATTGAAGATTGAGGATTGAGGATTGAGGATTGAGGATTGAGTATTGAGGATTGAGGGTTGATGATTGATGGCTGAGGATTGCGGATTGACGATTGAGGATTGAGGACTGAGGATTGAGGATTAATGATTGAGGAATGAGGATTGAGAATAGAGGATTGAGGACTGAGGATTGAGGATTGAGGATTGAGGATTGTGCATTGAATATTGAGGATTGAGGTGTGAGGACGGAGGATTGAGGGTTGAGAATTGAGGATTGATGTTTGAGGATTGAGGATTGAGAATTCAGTGTTGAGTATTGAGGATTGAGCATTGAGGATTGAGGGTTGAGGATTGAGGATTGAGGATTGAGGATTGAGGATTGAGGATTGAGGGTTGAGGATTGAGGATTGAGGATTGAGGATTGAGCATTGAGGATTGAAGGTTGAGGATTGAGGATTGAGGATTGAGGATTGAGAATTGATGACTGAGGATTGAGTATTGTGGATTGGTCATTGAATATTGAGGATTGAGGATTGAGGATTGAGGTTTGAGGATTGAGGATTGAGAATTGAGAGTTGAGTGTTGTGTATTGAGGATTGAGCATTGAGGATTGAGGGTTGAGGATTGAGGATTGAGGATTGAGGATTGAGGATAGAGGATTGAGGGTTGAGGATTGAGGATTGAGGATAGGGAATTGAGCATTGAGGATTGAGGGTTGAGGATTGAGGATTGAGAATTGAGGATTGAGGATTGAGGATTGAGGATTGAGGGTTGAGGACTGAGGATTGAGCATTGAGGATTGAGGATTAACGTTTGAGGATTGAAGGCTGAGGTTTGAGGATTGAGGATTGAGGATTGAGGACTGAGGATTAATGATTGAGGATTGTGCATTGAGGATTGAGTGTTGAGGATTGAAGATTGAGGATTGAGGATAGAGGATTGAGGATTGAGGATTGAGGATTGAGGATTGAGGATTAAGTGTTGAGGATTGAAGGTTGAGGTTTGAGGATTGATGATTGAGGATTGAGTGTTGAGGATTGATGATTGAGGATTGAGAATTGAGCATTGAGGATTGAGGGTTGAGGATTGAGTATTGAAGATTGAGGATTGAGGATTGAGGATTGAGGATTGAGTATTGAGGATTGAGGGTTGATGATTGATGGCTGAGGATTGCGGATTGACGATTGAGGATTGAGGACTGAGGATTGAGGATTAATGATTGAGGAATGAGGATTGAGAATAGAGGATTGAGGACTGAGGATTGAGGATTGAGGATTGAGGATTGTGCATTGAATATTGAGGATTGAGGTGTGAGGACGGAGGATTGAGGGTTGAGAATTGAGGATTGATGTTTGAGGATTGAGGATTGAGAATTCAGTGTTGAGTATTGAGGATTGAGCATTGAGGATTGAGGGTTGAGGATTGAGGATTGAAGGTTGAGGATTGAGGATTGAGGATTGAGGATTGAGAATTGATGACTGAGGATTGAGTATTGTGGATTGGTCATTGAATATTGAGGATTGAGGATTGAGGATTGAGGTTTGAGTATTGAGGATTGAGAATTGAGAGTTGAGTGTTGTGTATTGAGGATTGAGCATTGAGGATTGAGGGTTGAGGATTGAGGATTGAGGATTGAGGATTGAGGATAGAGGATTGAGGGTTGAGGATTGAGGATTGAGGATAGGGAATTGAGCATTGAGGATTGAGGGTTGAGGATTGAGGATTGAGAATTGAGGATTGAGGATTGAGGATTGAGGATTGAGGGTTGAGGACTGAGGATTGAGCATTGAGGATTGAGGATTAACGTTTGAGGATTGAAGGCTGAGGTTTGAGGATTGAGGATTGAGGATTGAGGACTGCGGATTAATGATTGAGGATTGTGCATTGAGGATTGAGTGTTGAGGATTGAAGATTGAGGATTGAGGATAGAGGATTGAGGATTGAGGATTGAGGATTGAGGATTGAGGATTAAGTGTTGAGGATTGAAGGTTGAGGTTTGAGGATTGATGATTGAGGATTGAGTGTTGAGGATTGATGATTGAGGATTGAGAATTGAGCATTGAGGATTGAGGGTTGAGGATTGAGTATTGAAGATTGAGGATTGAGGATTGAGGATTGAGGGTTGAGGATTGAGGGTTGAGGATTGAGGATTGAAGATTGAGGATTGAGGATTGAGGATTGAAGATTGAGGATTGAAAATTGATGACAGTGGATTGAGGATTGAGGATTGTGCATTGAATATTGAGGATTGACTTTTGAGGACGGAGGATTGAGGATTGAGGATTGAGGATTGAGGTTTGAGGATTGAGGATTGAGAATTGAGTGTCGAGTAATGAGGATTGAGCATTGAGGATTGAGGGTTGACTACTGAGGATTGAGGATAGAGGATTGAGGACTGTGGATTGAGTATTGAAGATTGAGGATTGAGAATTGATGACTGCGGATTGAGGATTGAGGATTGAGCATTGAATATTGAGGATTGAGGCTTGAGGACTTAGGATTGAGTATTGAGGATTGAGGATTGAGGATTGAGGATAGTGGATTGAAGGCTGAGGTTTGAGGATTGACGATTGAGGATTGAGGATTGAGGATTGAGGATTGAGGATTGAGGATTGTGCATTGAATATTGAGGACTGAGGTATGAGGACGGAGGATTGAGGATTGAGAATTGAGGATTGATGTTTGAGGATTGACGATTGAGAATTGAGTGTTGAGTATTGAGGATTGAGCATTGAGGATTGAGGGTTGAGGATTGAAGATTGAGGATTGAGGATTGAGGATTGAGGATTGAGGATTGTGCATTGAATATTCAGGATTGAGGTGTGAGGACGGAGGATTGAGGATTGAGAATTGAGGATTGATGTTCGAGGATTGAGGATTGAGAATTGAGTGTTGAGTATTGAGGATTGAGCATTGAGGATTGAGGGTTGAGGATTGAGGATTGAGGATTGAGGATTGAGGATTGAGGATTGAGGGTTGAGGATTGAGGATTGAGGATTGAGGATTGAGCATTGAGGATTGAGGGTTGAGGATTGAGGATTGAGGATTGAGGATTGAGAATTGATGACTGAGGATTGAGGATTGTGGATTGTGCATTGAATATTGAGGATTGAGGACTGAGGATTGAGGATTGAGGATTGAGGATAGAGGATTGAGGATTGAGCATTGAGTATTGAGTGTTGAGGATTGAAGATTGAGGATTGAGAATTGATGATTGAGGATTGAGGATTGAGGATTGAGGGTTGACTACTGAGGGTTGAGGATTGAGGGTTGAGGATTGAGGATTGAGGATTGAAGATTGAGGATTGATGACTGATGATTGAAGATTGAGGATTGAGGATTGACGATTGAGGGTTGAGGATTGGGTATTGAGGATTGAGGATTGATGGCTGAGGATTGAGGATTGACGACGGAGGATTGATGATTGAGGACTGAGGATAGAGGATTGAGGATTGAGCATTGAGTATTGAGTGTTGAGGATTGAATATTGAGGATTGAGAATTGATGATTGAGGATTGAGGATTGAGGATTGAGGGTTGATTACTAAGGGTTGAGGATTGAGGGTTGAGTACTGAGGATTGAGGTTTGAAGATTGAGGAATGATGACTGATGATTGAAGATTGAGGATTGAGGATTGAGGATTGAGGATTGAGGATTGAGGATTGAGGATTGAGGATTGATGGCTGAGGATTGCGGATTGACGATTGAGGATTGAGGATTGAGGATTGAGGATCGATGATTGAGGATCGAGGATTGAGAGTAGAGGATTGAGGACTGAGGATTGAGGATTGAGCATTGAGTATTGAGTGTTGAGGATTGAATATTGAGGATTGAGAATTGATGATTGAGGATTGAGGATTGAGGATTGAGGGTTGATTACTGAGGGTTGAGGACTGAGGGTTGAGTATTGAGGATTGATGGTTGAAGATTGAGAATTGATGACTGAGGATTGAGGATTGAGTATTGTGCATTGAATATTGAGGATGGAGGTTTGAGGACGGAGGATTGAGGATTGAGGATTGAGGATAGAGGTTTGAGGATTGAGGATTGAGAATTGAGGGTTGAGTATAGAGGATTGAGGATTGAGGATTGAGGATTGAGCATTGAGGATTGAAGGTTGAGGATTGAGGATTGAGGATTGAGGATTGAGAATTGATGACTGAGGATTGAGTATTGTGGATTGGTCATTGAATATTGAGGATTGAGGATTGAGGATTGAGGTTTGAGGATTGAGGATTGAGAATTGAGAGTTGAGTGTTGTGTATTGAGGATTGAGCATTGAGGATTGAGGGTTGAGGATTGAGGATTGAGGATTGAGGATTGAGGATAGAGGATTGAGGGTTGAGGATTGAGGATTGAGGATAGGGAATTGAGCATTGAGGATTGAGGGTTGAGGATTGAGGATTGAGAATTGAGGATTGAGGATTGAGGATTGAGGATTGAGGGTTGAGGACTGAGGATTGAGCATTGAGGATTGAGGATTAACGTTTGAGGATTGAAGGCTGAGGTTTGAGGATTGAGGATTGAGGATTGAGGACTGAGGATTAATGATTGAGGATTGTGCATTGAGGATTGAGTGTTGAGGATTGAAGATTGAGGATTGAGGATAGAGGATTGAGGATTGAGGATTGAGGATTGAGGATTGAGGATTAAGTGTTGAGGATTGAAGGTTGAGGTTTGAGGATTGATGATTGAGGATTGAGTGTTGAGGATTGATGATTGAGGATTGAGAATTGAGCATTGAGGATTGAGGGTTGAGGATTGAGTATTGAAGATTGAGGATTGAGGATTGAGGATTGAGGATTGAGTATTGAGGATTGAGGGTTGATGATTGATGGCTGAGGATTGCGGATTGACGATTGAGGATTGAGGACTGAGGATTGAGGATTAATGATTGAGGAATGAGGATTGAGAATAGAGGATTGAGGACTGAGGATTGAGGATTGAGGATTGAGGATTGTGCATTGAATATTGAGGATTGAGGTGTGAGGACGGAGGATTGAGGGTTGAGAATTGAGGATTGATGTTTGAGGATTGAGGATTGAGAATTCAGTGTTGAGTATTGAGGATTGAGCATTGAGGATTGAGGGTTGAGGATTGAGGATTGAAGGTTGAGGATTGAGGATTGAGGATTGAGGATTGAGAATTGATGACTGAGGATTGAGTATTGTGGATTGGTCATTGAATATTGAGGATTGAGGATTGAGGATTGAGGTTTGAGGATTGAGGATTGAGAATTGAGAGTTGAGTGTTGTGTATTGAGGATTGAGCATTGAGGATTGAGGGTTGAGGATTGAGGATTGAGGATTGAGGATTGAGGATAGAGGATTGAGGGTTGAGGATTGAGGATTGAGGATAGGGAATTGAGCATTGAGGATTGAGGGTTGAGGATTGAGGATTGAGAATTGAGGATTGAGGATTGAGGATTGAGGATTGAGGGTTGAGGACTGAGGATTGAGCATTGAGGATTGAGGATTAACGTTTGAGGATTGAAGGCTGAGGTTTGAGGATTGAGGATTGAGGATTGAGGACTGCGGATTAATGATTGAGGATTGTGCATTGAGGATTGAGTGTTGAGGATTGAAGATTGAGGATTGAGGATAGAGGATTGAGGATTGAGGATTGAGGATTGAGGATTGAGGATTAAGTGTTGAGGATTGAAGGTTGAGGTTTGAGGATTGATGATTGAGGATTGAGTGTTGAGGATTGATGATTGAGGATTGAGAATTGAGCATTGAGGATTGAGGGTTGAGGATTGAGTATTGAAGATTGAGGATTGAGGATTGAGGATTGAGGGTTGAGGATTGAGGGTTGAGGATTGAGGATTGAAGATTGAGGATTGAGGATTGATGGTTGAGGATTGAGGATTGCGAATTGAGGATTGAGGGTTGAGGGTTGAGGATAGAGGATTGAGGATTGAGCATTGAGTATTGAGTGTTGATGGTTGAAGATTGAGGATTGAGAATTGATGATTGACGATTGAGGATTGAGCATTGAGGATTGAGGGCTGATTACTGAGGGTTGAGGATGGAGGGTTGATGATTGAGGATTGAGGATCGAAGATTGAGGATTGATGATTGATGATTGAAGATTGAGGATTGAGTATTGAGGATATTCTATTGAGGATTGAAGATTGAGGATTGAGGATTGAGGATTGAGGATTAAGGGTTGAGGATTGAAGGTTGAGGTTTGAGGATTGATGATTGAGGATTGAGGATTGGGGATTGAGGATTGAGGATTGATGGTTGAGGATTGAGGATTAAGGGTTGAGGATTGAAGGTTGAGGTTTGAGGATTGACGATTGAGGGTTGAGGATTGGGTATTGAGGATTGAGGATTGATGTCTGAAGAGTGAGGATTGACGATTGAGGATTGAGGGTTGGGGATTGAGGATTGAGGATTGATGATTGAGGATTGAGGATTGAGGATTGAGGGTTGATTACTGAGGGTCGAGGATTGAGGATTGAGGATTGAGTATTGAGTGTTGAGACTGTTGGTTGAGGATTGAAGGTTGAGGTTTGAGGATTGACGATTGAGGGTTGAGGATTGGGGATTGAAGATTGAGGATTGATGGTTGAGGATTGAGGATTGAGCATTGAGTATTGAGGGTTGATTACTGAGGGTTGAGGAGTGAGGGTTGAGGATTGAGGATTGAACATTGAAGATTGAGGATTGAAAATTGCTGGTTGAGGATTGAGGGTTGAGGATTGAGGATTGCAGATTGAGGATTGAGGATTGAGAATTGATGATTGAGGATTGAGGATTGAGGATTGAGGGTTGACTACTGAGGGTTGAGGATTGAGGGTTGAGGATTGAGGATTGAGGATTGAAGATTGAGGATTGATGACTGATGATTGAAGATTGAGGATTGAGGATTGACGATTGAGGATTGAGGATTGGGTATTGTGGATTGACGATTGATGGCTGAGGATTGAGGATTGAAGATTGAGGATTGTGCATTGAATATTGAGCATTGAGGTTTGAGGACGGAGGATTGAGGATTGAGGATTGAGGATAGAGGTTTGAGGATTGAGGATTGAGAATTGAGTGTTGAGTATTGAGGATTGAGAATTGAGGATTGAGGGTTGAGGATTGAGGATTGACGATTGAGGATTGAAGACTAAGGTTTGAGAATTGATGGTTGAGGTTTGAGGATTGAGGATTGAGGATTGAGGATTGCGAATTGAGGATTGAGGGTTGAGGGTTGAGGATAGAGGATTGAGGATTGAGCATTGAGTATTGAGTGTTGATGGTTGAAGGTTGAGGATTGAGAATTGATGATTGAGGATTGAGGATTGAGCATTGAGGATTGAGGGCTGATTACTGAGGGTTGAGGATGGAGGGTTGATGATTGAGGATTGAGGATCGAAGATTGAGGATTGATGATTGATGATTGAAGATTGAGGATTGAGTATTGAGGATATTCTATTGAGGATTGAAGATTGAGGATTGAGGATTGAGGATTGAGGATTAAGGGTTGAGGATTGAAGGTTGAGGTTTGAGGATTGATGATTGAGGATTGAGGATTGGGGATTGAGGATTGAGGATTGATGGTTGAGGATTGAGGATTAAGGGTTGAGGATTGAAGGTTGAGGTTTGAGGATTGACGAATGAGGGTTGAGGATTGGGTATTGAGGATTGAGGATTGATGTCTGAAGAGTGAGGACTGACGATTGAGGATTGAGGATTGAGGATTGAGGATTGAGGATTGAGGATTGAGGATTGAGGATAGAGGATTGAGGACTGTGGATTGAGGATTGAAGATTGAGGATTGAGAATTGATGACTGAGGATTGAGGATTGAGGATTGAGCATTGAATATTGAGGATTGAGGATTGAGGATTGAGGATAGTGGATTGAAGGTTGAGGTTTGAGGATTGACGATTGAGGATTGAGGATTGAGGATTGAGGATTGAGGATTGAGGATTGAGGATTGTGCATTGAATATTGAGGATTGAGATTTGAGGACGGAGGATTGAGGATTGAGAATTGAGGATTAAGGTTTGAGGATTGAGGATTGAGAATTGAGTGTTGAGTATTGAGGATTGAGCGTTGAGGATTGAGGGTTGAGGATTGAGGGTTGAGGATTGAGGATTGAGGGTTGAGGGTTGAGTATTGAGGGTTGAGGATTGAGGATTGAGGATAGAGGATTGAGCATTGAGGATTGAGTGTTGAGGGTTGATGATTGCGGAATGAGAATTGATGACTGAGTGTTGAAGATTGAGGACTGAGTATTGAAAACTGAGAATTGAGGATATTCTATTGAGGATTGAAGATTGAGGATTGAGGATTGAGTATTGAGGATTGAGGATTAAGGGTTGAGGATTGAAGGTTGAGGTTTGAGGATTGATGATTGAGGATTGAGGATTGGGGATTGAGTATTGAGGATTGATTGTTGAGGATTGAGGACTAAGGGTGGAGGATTGAAGGTTGAGGTTTGAGTATTGACGATTGAGGGTTGAGGATTGGGTATTGAGGATTGAGGATTGATGGCTGAAGACTGAGGATTGAGGATTGAGGATTGAGGATTGAGGATTGGGGATTGCGGATTGAGAATTGAGGATTGAGGATAGAGGATTGAGGACTGTGGACTGAGGATTGAAGATTGAGGATTGAGAATTGATGACTGAGGATTGAGGATTGAGGATTGAGCATTGAATATTGGGGATTGAGGTTTGAGGACGGAGGATTGAGGATTGAGGATTGAGGGTTGAGGATTGAGGATTGAGGATTGAGGATTAACGTTTGGGGATTGAAGGCTGAGGTTTGAGGATTGAGGATTGAGGATTGAGGATTGAGGATTGATGATTCAGGATTGAGCATTGAGGATTGAGTGTTGAGGATTGAAGATTGCGGATTGAGAATTGATGATTGAGGATTGAGGATTGAGGATTGAGGGTTGACTACTGAGGATTGAGGATTGAGGATAGAGGATTGAGGACTGTGGATTGAGGATTGAAGATTGACGATTGAGAATTGATGACTGAGGATTGAGGATTGAGGATTGAGCATTGAATATTGAGGATTGAGGCTTGAGGACTTAGGATTGAGGATTGAGGATTGAGGATTGAGGATTGAGGATAGTGGATTGAAGGCTGAGGTTTGAGGATTGACGATTGAGGATTGAGGATTGAGGATTGAGGATTGAGGATTGAGGATTGAGGATTGAGCATTGAGGATTGAGGGTTGAGGATTGAGGATTGAGGATTGAGGATTGAGAATTGATAACTGAGGATTGAGGATTGTGGATTGTGCATTGAATATTGAGGATTGAGGATTGAGGATTGAGGTTTGAGGATTGAGGATTGAGAATTGAGAGTTGAGTGTTGTGTATTGAGGATTGAGCATTGAGGATTGAGGGTTGAGGATTGAGGATTGAGGATTGAGGGTTGAGGATTGAGGATTGAGGATTGAGGGTTGAGGATTGAGGATTGAGGATAAGGAATTGAGCATTGAGGATTGAGGGTTGAGGATAGAGGATTGAGAATTGAGGATTGAGGATTGAGGATTGAGGATTGAGGGTTGAGGACTGAGGATTGAGCATTGAGGATTGAGGATTAACGTTTGAGGATTGAAGGCTGAGGTTTGAGGATTGAGGATTGAGGATTGAGGACTGAGGATTGATGATTGAGGATTGTGCATTGAGGATTGAGTGTTGAGGATTGAAGATTGAGGATTGAGGATGGAGGATTGAGGATTGAGGATTGAGGATTGAGAATTGAGGATTAAGTGTTGAGGATTGAAGGTTGAGGTTTGAGGATTGATGATTGAGGATTGAGTGTTGAGGATTGATGATTGAGGATTGAGAATTGAGCATTGAGGATTGAGGGTTGAGGATTGAGGATTGAAGATTGAGGATTGAGGATTGAGGATTGAGGGTTGAGGATTGAGGGTTGAGGATTGAGGATTGAAGATTGAGGATTGAGGATTGAGGATTGAAGATAGAGGATTGAAAATTGATGACTGAGGATTGAGGATTGAGGATTGTGCATTGAATATTGAGGATTGAGTTTTGAGGACGGAGGATTGAGGATTGAGGATTGAGGATTTAGGTTTGAGGATAGTGGATTGAAGGCTGAGGTTTGAGGATCGACGATTGAGGATTGAGGATTGAGGATTGAGGATTGAGGATTGAGGATTGTGCATTGAATATTGAGGATTGAGGTTTGAGGACGGAGGATTGAGGATTGAGAATTGAGGATTGATGTTTGAGGATTGAGGATTGAGAATTGAGTGTTGAGTATTGAGGATTGAGCATTGAGGATTGAGGGTTGAGGATTGAGGATTGAGGATTGAGGATTGAGGATTGAGAATTGATGACTGAGGATTGAGGATTGTGGATAGTGCATTGAATATTGAGGATTGAGGACTGAGGATTGAGGATTGAGGATTGAGGATAGAGGACTGAGGATTGAGCATTGAGTATTGAATGTTGAGGATTGAAGATTGAGGATTGAGAATTGATGATTGAGGATTGAGGATTGAGGATTGAGGGTTGACTACTGAGGGTTGAGGATTGAGGGTTGAGGATTGAGGATTGAGGATTGAAGATTGAGGATTGATGACTGATGATTGAAGATTGAGGATTGAGGATTGACGATCGAGGGTTGAGGATTGGGTATTGAGGATTGAGGATTGATGGCTGAGGATTGAGGATTGACGACAGAGGATTGATGATTGAGGATTGAGGATAGAGGATTGAGGATTGAGCATTGAGTATTGAGTGTTGAGGATTGAATATTGAGGATTGAGAATTGATGATTGAGGATTGAGGATTGAGGATTGAGGGTTGATTACTAAGGGTTGAGGATTGAGGGTTGAGTACTGAGGATTGAGGATTGAAGATTGAGGATTGATGACTGATGATTGAAGATTGAGGATTGAGGATTGAGGATTGAGGATTGAGGATTGAGGATTGAGGATTGTGGATTGATGGCTGAGGATTGCGGATTGACGATTGAGGATTGAGGATTGAGGATTGAGGATCGATGATTGAGGATCGAGGATTGAGAATAGAGGATTGAGGACTACAATTGAGGATTGAGCATTGAGTATTGAGTGTTGAGGATTGAATATTGAGGATTGAGAATTGATGATTGAGGATTGAGGATTGAGGATTGAGGGTTGATTACTGAGGGTTGAGGATTGAGGGTTGAGTATTGAGGATTGAGGGTTGAATATTGAGAATTGATGACTGAGGATTGAGGATTGAGTATTGTGCATTGAATATTGAGGATTGAGGTTTGAGGACGGAGGATTGAGGATTGAGGGTTGAGGATAGAGGTTTGAGGATTGAGGATTGAGAATTGAGGGTTGAGTATAGAGGATTGAGGATTGAGGATTGAGGATTGAGGATTGAGGATTGAGCATTGAGGATTTAGTGTTGAGGATTGAAGATTGCGGATTGAGAATTGATGATTGAGGATTGAAGATTGAGGACTGAGTATTGAAAACTGAGAATTGATGATATTCAATTGAGGATTGAAAATTGAGGACTGAGGATTGAGGATTGAGGATTAAGGGTTGAGGATTGAAGGTTGAGGTTTGAGGATTGAGGATTGAGGATTGAGGATTGAGGATTGATGGTTGAGGATTGAGTATTGACGATTGAGGATTGAGGACTGAGGATTGAGGATTGAGGACTGAGGATAGAGGATTGAGGATTGAGCATTGAGTATTGAGTGTTGAGGATTGAAGATTGAGTATTGAGAATTGATGATTGAGGATTGAGGATTGAGGATTGAGGGTTGACTAATGAGGATTGAGGATTTAGGGTCGAGGATTGAGGATTGAGGATTGAAGATTGAGGATTGATGACTGATGATTGAAGATTGAGGGTTGAGGATTGACGATTGAGGATTGAGGATTGGGTATTGAGGATTGAGGATTGATGGCTGATGATTGAGGATTGTCGATTGAGGTTTGAGGACGGAGGATTGAGGAATGAGGATTGAGGATAGAGATTTGAGGATTGATGATTGAGAATTGAGGGTTGAGCATTGAGGATTGAGGGTTGAGGATTGAGGATTGAGGATTGAGGATTGAGGATTGAGGATTGTGGGTTGAGGATTGAGGATTGAGGATTGAGGATTGAGCATTGAGGATTGAGGGTTGAGGATTGAGGATTGAGGATTGAGGATTGAGAATTGATGACTGAGGATTGAGTATTGTGGATTGTTCATTGAATAT
Organism: Calliopsis andreniformis; assembly: GCF_051401765.1. Classification (NCBI taxonomy): domain Eukaryota; kingdom Metazoa; phylum Arthropoda; class Insecta; order Hymenoptera; family Andrenidae; genus Calliopsis; species Calliopsis andreniformis. The sequence continues at coordinate 712,496 of NW_027480608.1, forward strand.
TGAGGATTGAGGATTGAGGATTGAGGTTTGAGGATTGAGGATTGAGAATTGAGAGTTGAGTGTTGTGTATTGAGGATTGAGCATTGAGGATTGAGGGTTGAGGATTGAGGATTGAGGATTGAGGGTTGAGGATTGAGGATTGAGGGTTGAGGATTGATGATTGAGGATAGGGAATTGAGGATTGAGGATTGAGGGTTGAGGATTGAGCATTGAGAATTGAGGATTGAGGATTGAGGATTGAGGATTGAGGGTTGAGGACTGAGGATTGAGCATTGAGGATTGAGGATTAACGTTTGAGGATTGAAGGCTGAGGTTTGAGGATTGAGGATTGAGGATTGAGGACTGAGGATTAATGATTGAGGATTGTGCATTGAGGATTGAGTGTTGAGGATTGAAGATTGAGGATTGAGGATAGAGGATTGAGGATTGAGGATTGAGGATTGAGGATTGAGGATTAAGTGTTGAGGATTGAAGGTTGAGGTTTGAGGATTGATGATTGAGGATTGAGTGTTGAGGATTGATGATTGAGGATTGAGAATAGAGCATTGAGGATTGAAGGTTGAGGATTGAGTATTGAAGATTGAGGATTGAGGATTGAGGATTGAGGGTAGAGGATTGAGGGTTGAGGATTGAGGATTGAAGATTGAGGATTGAGGATTGAGGATTGAAGATTGAGGATTGAAAATTGATGACAGTGGATTGAGGATTGAGGATTGTGCATTGAATATTGAGGATTGACTTTTGAGGACGGAGGATTGAGGATTGAGGATTGAGGATTGAGGTTTGAGGATTGAGGATTGAGAATTGAGTGTCGAGTAATGAGGATTGAGCATTGAGGATTGAGGGTTGACTACTGAGGATTGAGGATTGAGGGTTGAGGATTGAGTATTGAAGATTGAGGATTGAGGATTGAGGATTGAGGGTAGAGGATTGAGGGTTGAGGATTGAGGATTGAAGATTGAGGATTGAGGATTGACGATTGAGGATTGAGGATTGAGGATTGAGGATTGAGGATTGAGGATTGTGCATTGAATATTGAGGATTGACGTTTGAGGATGGAGCATTGAGGATTGAGAATTGAGGATTGATGTTTGAGGATTGACGATTGAGAATTGAGTGTTGAGTATTGAGGATTGAGCATTGAGGATTGAGGGTTGAGGATTGAGGATTGAGGATTGAGGATTGAGGATTGAGGATTGAGGATTGTGCATTGAATATTGAGGATTGAGGTGTGAGGACGGAGGATTGAGGATTGAGAATTGAGGATTGATGTTTGAGGATTGAGGATTGAGAATTGAGTGTTGAGTATTGAGGATTGAGCATTGAGGATTGAGGGTTGAGGATTGAGGATTGAGGATTGAGGATTGAGGATTGAGGATTGAGGGTTGAGGATTGAGGATTGAGGATTGAGGATTGAGCATTGAGGATTAAGGGTTGAGGATTGAGGATTGAGGATTGAGGATTGAGAATTGATGACTGAGGATTGAGGATTGTGGATTGTGCATTGAATATTGAGGATTGAGGACTGAGGATTGAGGATTGAGGATTGAGGATAGAGGATTGAGGATTGAGCATTGAGTATTGAGTGTTGAGGATTGAAGATTGAGGATTGAGAATCGATGATTGAGGATTGAGGATTGAGGATTGAGGGTTGACTACTGAGGGTTGAGGATTGAGGGTTGAGGATTGAGGATTGAGGATTGAAGATTGAGGATTGATGACTGATGATTGAAGATTGAGGATTGAGGATTGACGATTGAGGGTTGAGGATTGTGTATTGAGGATTGAGGATTGATGGCTGAGGATTGAGGATTGACGACAGAGGATTGATGATTGAGGACTGAGGATAGAGGATTGAGGATTGAGCATTGAGTATTGAGTGTTGAGGATTGAATATTGAGGATTGAGAATTGATGATTGAGGATTGAGGATTGAGGATTGAGGGTTGATTACTAAGGGTTGAGGATTGAGGGTTGAGTACTGAGGATTGCGGATTGACGATTGAGGATTGAGGATTGAGGATTGAGGATCGATGATTGAGGATCGGGGATTGAGAATAGAGGATTGAGGACTGAGGATTGAGGATTGAGCATTGAGTATTGAGTGTTGAGGAATGAATATTGAGGATTGAGAATTGATGATTGAGGATTGAGGATTGAGGATTGAGGGTTGATTACTGAGGGTTGAGGATTGAGGGTTGAGTATTGAGGATTGAGGGTTGAAGATTGAGAATTGATGACTGAGGATTGAGGATTGAGTATTGTGCATTGAATATTGAGGTTTGAGGTTTCAGGACGGAGGATTGAGGATTGAGGATTGAGGATAGAGGTTTGAGGATTGAGGATTGAGAATTGAGGGTTGAGTATTGAGGATTGAGGATTGAGGATTGAGGATTGAGGAATGAGGATTGAGCATTGAGGATTTAGTGTTGAGGATTGAAGATTGCGGATTGAGAATTGATGATTGAGGATTGAAAATTGAGGACTGAGTATTGAAAACTGAGAATTGATGATATTCAATTGAGGATTGAAAATTGAGGACTGAGGATTGAGGATTGAGGATTAAGGGTTGAGGATTGAAGGTTGAGGTTTGAGGATTGAGGATTGAGGATTGAGGATTGAGGATTGAAGGTTGAGGATTGAGTATTGACGATTGAGGATTGAGGACTGAGGATTGAGGATTGAGGACTGAGGATAGAGGATTGAGGATTGAGCATTGAGTATTGAGTGTTGAGGATTGAAGATTGAGGATTGAGAATTGATGATTGAGGATTGAGGATTGAGGCTTGAGGGTTGACTAATGAGGATTGAGGATTTAGGGTCGAGGATTGAGGATTGAGGATTGAAGATTGAGGATTGATGACTGATGATTGAAGATTGAGGGTTGAGGATTGACGATTGAGGATTGAGGATTGGGTATTGAGGATTGAGGATTGATGGCTGATGATTGAGGATTGTCGATTGAGGTTTGAGGACGGAGGATTGAGGAATGAGGATTGAGGATAGAGATTTGAGGATTGATGATTGAGAATTGAGGGTTGAGTATTGAGGATTGAGAATTGAGGATTGAGGGTTGACGATTGAGGATTGACGATTGAGGATTGAGGATTAAGGTTTGAAAATTGATGGTTGAGGTTTGAGGATTGAGGATTGAGGATTGAAGATTGAGGATTGAAGATTGAGGATTGAAGACTGATGATTGAAGATTGAGGATTGAGGATTGAGGATTGAGGATTGAGTATTGAGGATTGAGGATTGAAGGTTGAGGATTGAGTATTGACGATTGAGGATTGAGGACTGAGGATTGAGGATTGAGGACTGAGGATAGAGGATTGAGGATTGAGCATTGAGTATTGAGTGTTGAGGATTGAAGATTGAGGATTGAGAATTGATGATTGAGGATTGAGGATTGAGGCTTGAGGGTTGACTAATGAGGATTGAGGATTTAGGGTCGAGGATTGAGGATTGAGGATTGAAGATTGAGGTTTGATGACTGATGATTGAAGATTGAGGGTTGAGGATTGACGATTGAGGATTGAGGATTGGGTATTGAGGATTGGGGATTGATGGCTGATGATTGAGGATTGTCGATTGAGGTTTGAGGACGGAGGATTGAGGAATGAGGATTGAGGATAGAGATTTGAGGATTGATGATTGAGAATTGAGGGTTGAGTATTGAGGATTGAGAATTGAGGATTGAGGGTTGACGATTGAGGATTGACGATTGAGGATTGAGGATTAAGGTTTGAAAATTGATGGTTGAGGTTTGAGGATTGAGGATTGAGGATTGAAGATTGAGGATTGAAGATTGAGGATTGATGACTGATGATTGAAGATTGAGGATTGAGGATTGAGGATTGAGGATTGAGTATTGAGGATTGAGGATTGATGATTGATGGCTGAGGATTGCGGATTGACGATTGAGGATTGAGGACTGAGGATTGAGGATTAATGATTGAGGAATGAGGATTGAGAATAGAGGATTGAGGACTGAGGATTGAGGATTGAGGATTGAGGATTGTGCATTGAATATTGAGGATTGAGGTGTGAGGACGGAGGATTGAGGATTGAGAATTGAGGATTGATGTTTGAGGATTGAGGATTGAGAATTCAGTGTTGAGTATTGAGGATTGAGCATTGAGGATTGAGGGTTGAGGATCGAGGATTGAGGATTGAGGATTGAGGATTGAGGATTGAGGGTTGAGGATTGAGGATTGAGGATTGAGGATTGAGCATTGAGGATTGAGGGTTGAGGATTGAGGATTGAGGATTGAGGATTGAGAATTGATGACTGAGGATTGAGTATTGTGGGTTGTTCATTGAATATTGAGGATTGATGATTGAGGATTGAGGTTTGAGGATTGAGGATTGAGAATTGAGAGTTGAGTGTTGTGTATTGAGGATTGAGCATTGAGGATTGAGTGTTGAGGATTGAGGATTGAGGATTGAGGATTGAGGATTGAGGATTGAGGGTTGAGGATTGAGGATTGAGGATGGGGAATTGAGCATTGAGGATTGAGGGTTGAGGATTGAGGATTGAGAATTGAGGATTGAGGATTGAGGATTGAGGATTGAGGGTTGAGGACTGAGGATTGAGCATTGAGGATTGAGGATTAACGTTTGAGGATTGAAGGCTGAGGTTTGAGGATTGAGGATTGAGGATTGAGGACTGAGGATTAATGATTGAGGATTGTGCATTGAGGATTGAGTGTTGAGGATTGAAGATTGAGGATTGATGGTTGAGGATTGAGTATTGACGATTGAGGATAGAGGACTGAGGATTGAGGATTGAGGACTGAGGATAGAGGATTGAGGATTGAGCATTGAGTATTGAGTGTTGAGGATTGAAGATTGAGGATTGAGGATTGAGCATTGAGTATTGAGTGTTGAGGATTGAAGATTGAGGATTGAGAATTGATGATTGATGATTGAGGATTGAGGATTGAGGGTTGACTACTGAGGGTTGAGGATTTAGGGTCGAGGATTGAGGATTGAGGATTGAAGATTGAGGATTGATGGCTGACGATTGAGGATTGTCGATTGAGGTTTGAGGACGGAGGATTGAAGAATGAGGATTGAGGATAGAGATTTGAGGATTGATGATTGAGAATTGAGGGTTGAGTATTGAGAATTGAGAATTGAGGATTGAGGGTTGAGGATTGAGGATTGTGCATTGAATATTGAGGATTGAGGTGTGAGGACGGAGGATTGAGGATTGAGAATTGAGGATTGATGTTTGAGGATTGAGGATTGAGAATTGAGGATTGAGGATTGAGGATTGAGGATTGAGGGTTGAGGACTGAGGTTTGAGGATTGAGGATTGAGGATTGAAGATTGAGGATTGAAGATTGAGGGTTGATGACTGATGATTGAAGATTGAGGATTGAGGATTGAGGATTGAGGATTGAGTATTGAGTGTTGAGGATTGAATATTGAGGATTGAGAATTGATGATTGAGGATTGAGGATTGAGGATTGAGGATTGAGGGTTGATTACTAAGGGTTGAGGATTGAGGGTTGAGTACTGAGGATTGCGGATTGACGATTGAGGATTGAGGATTGAGGATTGAGGATTGAGGACTGAGGATTGAGGGTTGAGGATTGAGGATTGAGGATTGAGGATTGAGCATTGAGGATTAAGGGTTGAGGATTGAGGATTGAGGATTGAGGATTGAGAATGGATGACTGAGGATTGAGGATTGTGGATTGTGCATTGAATATTGAGGATTGAGGACTGAGGATTGAGGATTGAGGATTGAGGATAGAGGATTGAGGATTGAGCATTGAGTATTGAGTGTTGAGGATTGAAGATTGAGGATTGAGAATCGATGATTGAGGATTGAGGATTGAGGATTGAGGGTTGACTACTGAGGGTTGAGGATTGAGGGTTGAGGATTGAGGATTGAGGATTGAAGATTGAGGATTGATGACTGATGATTGAAGATTGAGGATTGAGGATTGACGATTGAGGGTTGAGGATTGTGTATTGAGGATTGAGGATTGATGGCTGAGGATTGAGGATTGACGACAGAGGATTGATGATTGAGGACTGAGGATAGAGGATTGAGGATTGAGCATTGAGTATTGAGTGTTGAGGATTGAATATTGAGGATTGAGAATTGATGATTGAGGATTGAGGATTGAGGATTGAGGGTTGATTACTAAGGGTTGAGGATTGAGGGTTGAGTACTGAGGATTGCGGATTGACGATTGAGGATTGAGGATTGAGGATTGAGGATCGATGATTGAGGATCGGTGATTGAGAATAGAGGATTGAGGACTGAGGATTGAGGATTGAGCATTGAGTATTGAGTGTTGAGGAATGAATATTGAGGATTGAGAATTGATGATTGAGGATTGTGGATTGAGGATTGAGGGTTGATTACTGAGGGTTGAGGATTGAGGGTTGAGTATTGAGGATTGAGGGTTGAAGATTGAGAATTGATGACTGAGGATTGAGGATTGAGTATTGTGCATTGAATATTGAGGATTGAGGTTTCAGGACGGAGGATTGAGGATTGAGGATTGAGGATAGAGGTTTGAGGATTGAGGATTGAGGATTGAGGATTGAAGGTTGAGGATTGAGTATTGACGATTGAGGATTGAGGACTGAGGATTGAGGATTGAGGACTGAGGATAGAGGATTGAGGATTGAGCATTGAGTATTGAGTGTTGAGGATTGAAGATTGAGGATTGAGAATTGATGATTGAGGATTGAGGATTGAGGCTTGAGGGTTGACTAATGAGGATTGAGGATTTAGGGTCGAGGATTGAGGATTGAGGATTGAAGATTGAGGATTGATGACTGATGATTGAAGATTGAGGGTTGAGGATTGACGATTGAGGATTGAGGATTGGGTATTGAGGATTGAGGATTGATGGCTGATGATTGAGGATTGTCGATTGAGGTTTGAGGACGGAGGATTGAGGAATGAGGATTGAGGATAGAGATTTGAGGATTGATGATTGAGAATTGAGGGTTGAGTATTGAGGATTGAGAATTGAGGATTGAGGGTTGACGATTGAGGATTGACGATTGAGGATTGAGAATTAAGGTTTGAAAATTGATGGTTGAGGTTTGAGGATTGAGGATTGAGGATTGAAGATTGAGGATTGAAGATTGAGGATTGATGACTGATGATTGAAGATTGAGGATTGAGGATTGAGGATTGAGGATTGAGTATTGAGGATTGAGGATTGATGATTGATGGCTGAGGATTGCGGATTGACGATTGAGGATTGAGGACTGAGGATTGAGGATTAATGATTGAGGAATGAGGATTGAGAATAGAGGATTGAGGACTGAGGATTGAGGATTGAGGATTGAGGATTGAGGGTTGAGGGTTGATTACTGAGGGTTGAGGATTGAGGATTGAGGATTGAGTATTGAGTGTTGAGACTGTGGGTTGAGGATTGAAGGTTGAGGTTTGAGGATTGACGGTTGAGGGTTGAGGATTGGGGATTGAAGATTGAGGATTGATGGTTGAGGATTGAGGATTGGGGATTGAAGATTGAGGATTGATGGTTGAGGATTGAGGATTGAGAATTGAGTATTGAGGGTTGAGGATTGAGGATTGACGATTGAGGATTGAAGACTAAGGTTTGAGAATTGATGGTTGAGGTTTGAGGATTGAGGATTGAGGATTGAGGATTGCGAATTGAGGATTGAGGGTTGAGGGTTGAGGATAGAGGGTTGAGGATTGAGCATTGAGTATTGAGTGTTGATGGTTGAAGGTTGAGGATTGAGAATTGATGATTGACGATTGAGGATTGAGCATTGAGGATTGAGGGCTGATTACTGAGGGTTGAGGATGGAGGGTTGATGATTGAGGATTGAGGATCGAAGATTGAGGATTGATGATTGATGATTGAAGATTGAGGATTGAGTATTGAGGATATTCTATTGAGGATTGAAGATTGAGGATTGAGGATTGAGGATTGAGGATTAAGGGTTGAGGATTGAAGGTTGAGGTTTGAGGATTGATGATTGAGGATTGAGGATTGGGGATTGAGGATTGAGGATTGATGATTGAGGATTGAGGATTGAGGATTGATGGTTGATTACTGAGGGTCGAGGATTGAGGATTGAGGATTGAGTATTGAGTGTTGAGACTGTTGGTTGAGGATTGAAGGTTGAGGTTTGAGGATTGACGATTGAGGGTTGAGGATTGGGGATTGAAGATTGAGGATTGATGGTTGAGGATTGAGGATTGAGCATTGAGTATTGAGGGTTGATTACTGAGTGTTGAGGAGTGAGGGTTGAGGATTGAGGATTGAACATTGAAGATTGAGGATTGAAAATTGCTGGTTGAGGATTGACGGTTGAGGATTGAGGATTGCAGATTGAGGATTGAGGATTGAGAATTGATGATTGAGGATTGAGGATTGAGGATTGAGGGTTGACTACTGAGGGTTGAGGATTGAGGGTTGAGGATTGAGGATTGAGGATTGAAGATTGAGGATTGATGACTGATGATTGAAGATTGAGGATTGAGGATTGACGATTGAGGATTGAGGATTGGGTATTGTGGATTGACGATTGATGGCTGAGGATTGAGGATTGAAGATTGAGGATTGTGCATTGAATATTGAGCATTGAGGTTTGAGGACGGAGGATTGAGGATTGAGGATTGAGGATAGAGGTTTGAGGATTGAGGATTGAGAATTGAGTGTTGAGTATTGAGGATTGAGAATTGAGGATTGAGGGTTAAGGATTGAGGATTGACGATTGAGGATTGAAGACTAAGGTTTGAGAATTGATGGTTGAGGTTTGAGGATTGAGGATTGAGGATTGAGGATTGCGAATTGAGGATTGAGGGTTGAGGGTTGAGGATAGATGATTGAGGATTGAGCATTGAGTATTGAGTGTTGATGGTTGAAGATTGAGGATTGAGAATTGATGATTGAGGATTGAGGATTGAGGATTGAGGATTGAGGATTGAGGATAGAGAATTGATGACTGAGGATTGAGGATTGAGGATTGAGCATTGAATATTGAGGATTGAGGATTGAGGATTGAGGATTGAGGATTGAGGATAGTGGATTGAAGGTTGAGGTTTGAGGATTGACGATTGTGGATTGAGTATTGAGGATTGAGGATTGAGGGTTGAGGACTGAGGATTGAGCATTGAGGATTGAGGATTAACGTTTGAGGATTGAAGGCTGAGGTTTGAGGATTGAGGATTGAGGATTGAGGACTGAGGATTGATGATTGAGGATTGTGCATTGAGGATTGAGTGTTGAGGATTGAAGATTGAGGATTGAGGATAGAGGATTGAGGATTGAGGATTGAGGATTGAGAATTGAGGATTAAGTGTTGAGGATTGAAGGTTGAGGTTTGAGGATTGATGATTGAGGATTGAGTGTTGAGGATTGATGATTGAGGATTGAGAGTTGAGCATTGAGGATTGAGGGTTGAGGATTGAGAATTGAAGATTGAGGATTGAGGATTGAGGATTGAGGGTTGAGGATTGAGGGTTGAGGATTGAGGATTGAAGATTGAGGATTGAGGATTGAGGATTGAAGATAGAGGATTGAAAATTGATGACTGAGGATTGAGGATTGAGGATTGTGCATTGAATATTGAGGATTGAGTTTTGAGGACGGAGGATTGAGGATTGAGGATTGAGGATTTAGGTTTGAGGATAGTGGATTGAAGGCTGAGGTTTGAGGATTGACGATTGAGGATTGAGGATTGAGGATTGAGGATTGAGGATTGAGGATTGTGCATTGAATATTGAGGATTGAGGTTTGAGGACGGAGGATTGAGGATTGAGAATTGAGGATTGATGTTTGAGGATTGAGGATTGAGAATTGAGTGTTGAGTATTGAGGATTGAGCATTGAGGATTGAGGGTTGAGGATTGAGGATTGAGGATTGAGGATTGAGGATTGAGGATTGAGGATTGTGCATTGAATATTGAGGATTGAGGTGTGAGGACGGAGGATTGAGGTTTGAGAATTGAGGATTGATGTTTGAGGATTGAGGATTGAGAATTGAGTGTTGAGTATTGAGGATTGAGCATTGAGGATTGAGGGTTGACGATTGAGGATTGAGGATTGAGAATTGAGGATTGAGGATTGAGGGTTGAGGATTGAGGATTGAGGATTGAGGATTGAGCATTGAGGATTGAGGGTTGAGGATTGAGGATTGAGGATTGAGGATTGAGAATTGATGACTGAGGATTGAGGATTGTGGATAGTGCATTGAATATTGAGGATTGAGGACTGAGGATTGAGGATTGAGGATTGAGGATTGAGGGTTGAGAATTGAGGATTGAGGATTGAGGATTGAGAATTGATGACTGAGGATTGAGGATTGTGGATTGTGCATTGAATATTGAGGATTGAGGATTGAGGATTGAGGTTTGAGGATTGAGGATTGAGATTTGAGAGTTGAGGATTCATGTTTGAGGATTGAGGATTGAGAATTGAGTGTTGAGTATTGAGGATTGAGCATTGAGGATTGAGGGTTGAGGATTGAGGATTGAGGATTGAGGATTGAGGATTGAGGATTGAGGGTTGAGGATTGAGGATTGAGGATTGAGGATTGAGCATTGAGGATTGAGGGTTGAGGATTGAGGATTGAGGATTGAGGATTGAGAATTGATGACTGAGGATTGAGGATTGTGGATTGTGCATTGAATATTGAGGATTGAGGATTGAGGATTGAGGTTTGAGGATTGAGGATTGAGAATTGAGTGTTGAGTGTTGTGTATTGAGGATTGAGCATTGAGGATTGAGGGTTGAGGATTGAGGATTGAGGATTGAGGGTTGAGGATTGAGGATTGAGGATTGAGGGTTGAGGATTGAGGATTGAGGATAAGGAATTGAGCATTGAGGATTGAGGGTTGAGGATTGAGGATTGAGAATTGAGGATTGAGGATTGAGGATTGAGGATTGAGGGTTGAGGACTGAGGATTGAGCATTGAGGATTGAGGATTAACGTTTGAGGATTGAAGGCTGAGGTTTGAGGATTGAGGATTGAGGATTGAGGACTGAGGATTGATGATTGAGGATTGTGCATTGAGGATTGAGTGTTGAGGATTGAAGATTGAGGATTGAGGATAGAGGATTGAGGATTGAGGATTGAGGATTGAGAATTGAGGATTAAGTGTTGAGGATTGAAGGTTGAGGTTTGAGGATTGATGATTGAGGATTGAGTGTTGAGGATTGATGATTGAGGATTGAGGATTGAGGGTTGAGGATTTAGAATTGAAGATTGAGGATTGAGGATTGAGGATTGAGGGTTGAGGATTGAGGGTTGAGGATTGAGGATTGAAGATTGAGGATTGAGGATTGAGGATTGAAGATAGAGGATTGAAAATTGATGACTGAGGATTGAGGATTGAGGATTGTGCATTGAATATTGAGGATTGAGTTTTGAGGACGGAGGATTGAGGATTGAGGATTGAGGATTTAGGTTTGAGGATAGTGGATTGAAGGCTGAGGTTTGAGGATTGACGATTGAGGATTGAGGATTGAGGATTGAGGATTGAGGATTGAGGATTGAGGATTGAAGATTGAGGATTGAGGATTGAGGATTGAAGATAGAGGATTGAAAATTGATGACTGAGGATTGAGGATTGAGGATTGTGCATTGAATATTGAGGATTGAGTTTTGAGGACGGAGGATTGAGGATTGAGGATTGAGGATTTAGGTTTGAGGATAGTGGATTGAAGGCTGAGGTTTGAGGATTGACGATTGAGGATTGAGGATTGAGAATTGAGGATTGAGGATTGAGGATTGTGCATTGAATATTGAGGATTGAGGTTTGAGGACGGAGGATTGAGGATTGAGAATTGAGGATTGATGTTTGAGGACTGAGGATTGAGAATTGAGTGTTGAGTATTGAGGATTGAGCATTGAGGATTGAGGGTTGAGGATTGAGGATTGAGGATTGAGGATTGAGGATTGAGGATTGAGGATTGTGCATTGAATATTGAGGATTGAGGTGTGAGGACGGAGGATTGAGGTTTGAGGATTGAGGATTGATGTTTGAGGATTGAGGATTGAGAATTGAGTGTTGAATATTGGGGATTGAGCATTGAGGATTGAGGGTTGACGATTGAGGATTGAGGATTGAGAATTGAGGATTGAGGATTGAGGGTTGAGGATTGAGGACTGAGGATTGAGGATTGAGGATTGAGGGTTGAGGATTGAGGATTGAGGATTGAGGATTGAGAATTGATGACTGAGGATTGAGGATTGTGGATTGTGCATTGAATATTGAGGATTGAGGATTGAGGATTGAGGTTTGAGGATTGAGTATTGAGAATTGAGAGTTGAGGATTCATGTTTGAGGATTGAGGATTGAGAATTGAGTGTTGAGTATTGAGGATTGAGCATTGAGGATTGAGGGTTGAGGATTGAGGATTCAGGATTGAGGATTGAGGATTGAGGATTGAGGGTTGAGGATTGAGGATTGAGGATTGAGGATTGAGCATTGAGGATTGAGGGTTGAGGATTGAGGATTGAGGATTGAGGATTGAGAATTGATGACTGAGGATTGAGGATTGTGGATTGTGCATTGAATATTGAGGATTGAGGATTGAGGATTGAGGTTTGAGGATTGAGGATTGAGAATTGAGTGTTGAGTGTTGTGTATTGAGGATTGAGCATTGAGGATTGAGGGTTGAGGATTGAGGATTGAGGATTGAGGGTTGAGGATTGAGGATTGAGGATTGAGGGTTGAGGATTGAGGATTGAGGATAAGGAATTGAGCATTGAGGATTGAGGGTTGAGGATTGAGGATTGAGAATTGAGGATTGAGGATTGAGGATTGAGGATTGAGGGTTGAGGACTGACGATTGAGCATTGAGGATTGAGGATTAACGTTTGAGGATTGAAGGCTGAGGTTTGAGGATTGAGGATTGAGGATTGAGGACTGAGGATTGATGATTGAGGATTGTGCATTGAGGATTGAGTGTTGAGGATTGAAGATTGAGGATTGAGGATAGAGGATTGAGGATTGAGGATTGAGGATTGAGAATTGAGGATTAAGTGTTGAGGATTGAAGGTTGAGGTTTGAGGATTGATGATTGAGGATTGAGGATTGAGGATTGAGGGTAGAGGATTGAGGACTGAGGATTGAGGATTGAGAATTGAGGATTAAGTGTTGAGGATTGAAGGTTGAGGTTTGAGGATTGATGATTGAGGATTGAGTGTTGAGGATTGATGATTGAGGATTGAGAATTGAGCATTGAGGATTGAGGGTTGAGGATTGAGAATTGAAGATTGAGGATTGAGGATTGAGGATTGAGGGTTGAGGATTGAGGGTTGAGGATTGAGGATTGAAGATTGAGGATTGAGGATTGAGGATTGAAGATAGAGGATTGAAAATTGATGACTGAGGATTGAGGATTGAGGATTGTGCATTGAATATTGAGGATTGAGTTTTGAGGACGGAGGATTGAGGATTGAGGATTGAGGATTGAGAATTGATGACTGAGGATTGAGGATTGTGGATAGTGCATTGAATATTGAGGATTGAGGACTGAGGATTGAGGATTGAGGATTGAGGATAGAGGACTGAGGATTGAGCATTGAGTATTGAGTGTTGAGGATTGAAGATTGAGGATTGAGAATTGATGATTGAGGATTGAGGATTGAGGATTGAGGGTTGAGAATTGAGTGTTGAGTATTGAGGATTGAGCATTGAGGATTGAGGGTTGAGGATTGAGGATTCAGGATTGAGGATTGAGGATTGAGGATTGAGGGTTGAGGATTGAGGATTGAGGATTGAGGATTGAGCATTGAGGATTGAGGGTTGAGGATTGAGGATTGAGGATTGAGGATTGAGAATTGATGACTGAGGATTGAGGATTGTGGATTGTGCATTGAATATTGAGGATTGAGGATTGAGGATTGAGGTTTGAGGATTGAGGATTGAGAATTGAGTGTTGAGTGTTGTGTATTGAGGATTGAGCATTGAGGATTGAGGGTTGAGGATTGAGGATTGAGGATTGAGGGTTGAGGATTGAGGATTGAGGATTGAGGGTTGAGGATTGAGGATTGAGGATAAGGAATTGAGCATTGAGGATTGAGGGTTGAGGATTGAGGATTGAGAATTGAGGATTGAGGATTGAGGATTGAGGATTGAGGGTTGAGGACTGACGATTGAGCATTGAGGATTGAGGATTAACGTTTGAGGATTGAAGGCTGAGGTTTGAGGATTGAGGATTGAGGATTGAGGACTGAGGATTGATGATTGAGGATTGTGCATTGAGGATTGAGTGTTGAGGATTGAAGATTGAGGATTGAGGATAGAGGATTGAGGATTGAGGATTGAGGATTGAGAATTGAGGATTAAGTGTTGAGGATTGAAGGTTGAGGTTTGAGGATTGATGATTGAGGATTGAGGATTGAGGATTGAGGGTAGAGGATTGAGGACTGAGGATTGAGGATTGAGAATTGAGGATTAAGTGTTGAGGATTGAGGCTTGAGGACTTAGGATTGAGTATTGAGGATTGAGGATTGAGGATTGAGGATAGTGGATTGAAGGCTGAGGATTGAGGATTGAGGATTGAGGATTTAGGTTCGAGGATAGTGGATTGAAGGCTGAGGTTTGAGGATTGACGATTGAGGATTGAGGATTGAGGATTGAGGATTGAGGATTGAGGATTGTGCATTGAATATTGAGGATTGAGGTTTGAGGACGGAGGATTGAGGATTGAGAATTGAGGATTGATGTTTGAGGATTGAGGATTGAGAATTGAGTGTTGAGTATTGAGGATGGAGCATTGAGGATTGAGGGTTGAGGATTGAGGATTGAGGATTGAGGATTGAGGATTGAGGATTGAGGATTGTGCATTGAATATTGAGGATTGAGGTGTGAGGACGGAGGATTGAGGTTTGAGAATTGAGGATTGATGTTTGAGGATTGAGGATTGAGAATTGAGTGTTGAGTATTGAGCATTGAGCATTGAGGATTGAGGGTTGACGATTGAGGATTGAGGATTGAGAATTGAGGATTGAGGATTGAGGGTTGAGGATTGAGGATTGAGGATTGAGGATTGAGCATTGAGGATTGAGGGTTGAGGATTGAGGATTGAGGATTGAGGATTGAGAATTGATGACTGAGGATTGAGGATTGTGGATAGTGCATTGAATATTGAGGATTGAGGACTGAGGATTGAGGATTGAGGATTGAGGATAGAGGACTGAGGATTGAGCATTGAGTATTGAGTGTTGAGGATTGAAGATTGAGGATTGAGAATTGATGATTCAGGATTGAGGATTGAGGATTGAGGGTTGACTACTGAGGGTTGAGGATTGAGGGTTGAGGATTGAGGATTGAGGGTTGAGGATTGAGGGTTGAGGATTGAAGATTGAGGATTGAGGATTGAGGATTGAAGATTGAGGATTGAAAATTGATGACAGTGGATTGAGGATTGAGGATTGTGCATTGAATATTGAGGATTGACTTTTGAGGACGGAGGATTGAGGATTGAGGATTGAGGATTGAGGTTTGAGGATTGAGGATTGAGAATTGAGTGTCGAGTAATGAGGATTGAGCATTGAGGATTGAGGGTTGACTACTGAGGATTGAGGATTGAGGATAGAGGATTGAGGATTGAGGATTGAGGATTGAGCATTGAGGATTGAGGGTTGAGGATTGAGGATTGAGGGTTGAGGATTGAGAATTGATGACTGAGGATTGAGGGTTGAGGATTGAGGATTAATGATTGAGGAATGAGGATTCAGAATAGAGGATTGAGGACTGAGGATTGATGATTGAAGATTGAGGATTGAGAATTGATGACTGAGGATTGAGGATTGAGGATTGTGCATTGAATATTGAGGATTGAGGTTTGAGGACGGAGGATTGAGGATTGAGGATTGAGGATAGAGGTTTGAGGATTGAGGATTGAGAATTGAGGATTGAGTATTGAGGATTGAGGATTGAGGATTGAGGATTGAGTATTGAGGATTGAGGGTTGAGGATTGAGGATTGAGGATTGAGGATTGAGGATTGAGGATTGAGGATTAACGTTTGAGGATTGAAGGCTGAGGTTTGAGGATTGAGGATTGAGGGTTGAGGACAGAGGAATGATGATTGAGGATTGAGCATTGAGGATTGAGTGCTGAGGATTGAGGATTGAGGATTGAGGATTGAGGATAGAGGTTTGAGGATTGAGGATTGAGAATTGAGGATTGAGTATTGAGGATTGAGCATTGAGGATTGAGGGTTGAGGATTGAGGATTGAGGATTGAGGGTTGAGGATTGAGGATTGAGGATTGAGGGTTGAGGATTGAGGATTGAGGATAAGGAATTGAGCATTGAGGATTGAGGGTTGATGATTGAGGATTGAGAATTGAGGATTGAGGATTGAGGATTGAGGATTGAGGGTTGAGGACTGAGGATTGAGCATTGAGGATTGAGGATTAACGTTTGAGGATTGAAGGCTGAGGTTTGAGGATTGAGGATTGAGGATTGAGGACTGAGGATTGATGATTGAGGATTGTGCATTGAGGATTGAGTGTTGAGGATTGAAGATTGAGGATTGAGGATAGAGGATTGAGGATTGAGGATTGAGGATTGAGAATTGAGGATTAAGTGTTGAGGATTGAAGGTTGAGGTTTGAGGATTGATGATTGAGGATTGAGTGTTGAGGATTGATGATTGAGGATTGAGAATTGAGCATTGAGGATTGAGGGTTGAGGATTTAGAATTGAAGATTGAGGATTGAGGATTGAGGATTGAGGGTTGAGGATTGAGGGTTGAGGATTGAGGATTGAAGATTGAGGATTGGGGATTGAGGATTGAAGATAGAGGATTGAAAATTGATGACTGAGGATTGAGGATTGAGGATTGTGCATTGAATATTGAGGATTGAGTTTTGAGGACGGAGGATTGAGGATTGAGGATTGAGGATTTAGGTTTGAGGATAGTGGATTGAAGGCTGAGGTTTGAGGATTGACGATTGAGGATTGAGGATTGAGGATTGAGGATTGAGGATTGAGGATTGAGGATTGAAGATTGAGGATTGAGGATTGAGGATTGAAGATAGAGGATTGAAAATTGATGACTGAGGATTGAGGATTGAGGATTGTGCATTGAATATTGAGGATTGAGTTTTGAGGACGGAGGATTGAGGATTGAGGATTGAGGATTTAGGTTTGAGGATAGTGGATTGAAGGCTGAGGTTTGAGGATTGACGATTGAGGATTGAGGATTGAGAATTGAGGATTGAGGATTGAGGATTGTGCATTGAATATTGAGGATTGAGGTTTGAGGACGGAGGATTGAGGATTGAGAATTGAGGATTGATGTTTGAGGACTGAGGATTGAGAATTGAGTGTTGAGTATTGAGGATTGAGCATTGAGGATTGAGGGTTGAGGATTGAGGATTGAGGATTGAGGATTGAGGATTGAGGATTGAGGATTGTGCATTGAATATTGAGGATTGAGGTGTGAGGACGGAGGATTGAGGTTTGAGGATTGAGGATTGATGTTTGAGGATTGAGGATTGAGAATTGAGTGTTGAATATTGGGGATTGAGCATTGAGGATTGAGGGTTGACGATTGAGGATTGAGGATTGAGAATTGAGGATTGAGGATTGAGGGTTGAGGATTGAGGATTGAGGATTGAGGATTGAGCATTGAGGATTGAGGGTTGAGGATTGAGGATTGAGGATTGAGTATTGAGAATTGATGACTGAGGATTGAGGATTGTGGATAGTGCATTGAATATTGAGGATTGAGGACTGAGGATTGAGGATTGAGGATTGAGGATTGAGGGTTGAGGATTGAGGATTGAGGATTGAGGATTGAGCATTGATGACTGAGGATTGAGGATTGTGGATTGTGCATTGAATATTGAGGATTGAGGATTGAGTATTGAGGTTTGAGGATTGAGGATTGAGAATTGAGAGTTGAGGATTCATGTTTGAGGATTGAGGATTGAGAATTGAGTGTTGAGTATTGAGGATTGAGCATTGAGGATTGAGGGTTGAGGATTGAGGATTCAGGATTGAGGATTGAGGATTGAGGATTGAGGGTTGAGGATTGAGGATTGAGGATTGAGGATTGAGCATTGAGGATTGAGGGTTGAGGATTGAGGATTGAGGATTGAGGATTGAGAATTGATGACTGAGGATTGAGGATTGTGGATTGTGCATTGAATATTGAGGATTGAGGATTGAGGATTGAGGTTTGAGGATTGAGGATTGAGAATTGAGTGTTGAGTGTTGTGTATTGAGGATTGAGCATTGAGGATTGAGGGTTGAGGATTGAGGATTGAGGATTGAGGGTTGAGGATTGAGGATTGAGGATTGAGGGTTGAGGATTGAGGATTGAGGATAAGGAATTGAGCATTGAGGATTGAGGGTTGAGGATTGAGGATTGAGAATTGAGGATTGAGGATTGAGGATTGAGGATTGAGGGTTGAGGACTGAGGATTGAGCATTGAGGATTGAGGATTAACGTTTGAGGATTGAAGGCTGAGGTTTGAGGATTGAGGATTGAGGATTGAGGACTGAGGATTGATGATTGAGGATTGTGCATTGAGGATTGAGTGTTGAGGATTGAAGATTGAGGATTGAGGATAGAGGATTGAGGATTGAGGATTGAGGATTGAGAATTGAGGATTAAGTGTTGAGGATTGAAGGTTGAGGTTTGAGGATTGATGATTGAGGATTGAGGATTGAGGATTGAGGGTAGAGGATTGAGGACTGAGGATTGAGGATTGAGAATTGAGGATTAAGTGTTGAGGATTGAAGGTTGAGGTTTGAGGATTGATGATTGAGGATTGAGTGTTGAGGATTGATGATTGAGGATTGAGAATTGAGCATTGAGGATTGAGGGTTGAGGATTGAGAATTGAAGATTGAGGATTGAGGATTGAGGATTGAGGGTTGAGGATTGAGGGTTGAGGATTGAGGATTGAAGATTGAGGATTGAGGATTGAGGATTGAAGACAGAGGATTGAAAATTGATGACTGAGGATTGAGGATTGAGGATTGTGCATTGAATATTGAGGATTGAGTTTTGAGGACGGAGGATTGAGGATTGAGGATTGAGGATTTAGGTTCGAGGATAGTGGATTGAAGGCTGAGGTTTGAGGATTGACGATTGAGGATTGAGGATTGAGGATTGAGGATTGAGGATTGAGGATTGTGCATTGAATATTGAGGATTGAGGTTTGAGGACGGAGGATTGAGGATTGAGAATTGAGGATTGATGTTTGAGGATTGAGGATTGAGAATTGAGTGTTGAGTATTGAGGATGGAGCATTGAGGATTGAGGGTTGAGGATTGAGGATTGAGGATTGAGGATTGAGGATTGAGGATTGAGGATTGTGCATTGAATATTGAGGATTGAGGTGTGAGGACGGAGGATTGAGGATTGAGAATTGAGGATTGATGTTTGAGGATTGAGGATTGAGAATTGAGTGTTGAGTATTGAGGATTGAGCATTGAGGATTGAGGGTTGGGGATTGAGGATTGAGGATTGAGCATTGAGGATTGAGGATTGAGGGTTGAGGATTGAGGATTGAGGATTGAGGATTGAGCATTGAGGATTGAGGGTTGAGGATTGAGGATTGAGGATTGAGGATTGAGAATTGATGACTGAGGATTGAGGGTTGAGGATTGAGGATTAATGATTGAGGAATGAGGATTGAGAATAGAGGATTGAGGACTGAGGATTGATGATTGAAGATTGAGGATTGAGAATTGATGACTGAGGATTGAGGATTGAGGATTGTGCATTGAATATTGAGGATTGAGGTTTGAGGACGGAGGATTGAGGATTGAGGATTGAGGATAGAGGTTTGAGGATTGAGGATTGAGAATTGAGGATTGAGTATTGAGGATTGAGGATTGAGGATTGAGGATTGAGTATTGAGGATTGAGGGTTGAGGATTGAGGATTGAGGATTGAGGATTGAGGATTGAGGATTAACGTTTGAGGATTGTAGGCTGAGGTTTGAGGATTGAGGATTGAGGGTTGAGGACAGAGGAATGATGATTGAGGATTGAGCATTGAGGATTGAGTGCTGAGGATTGAAGATTGAGGATTGAGGATAGAGGATTGAGGATTGAGGATTGAGGATTGAGGATTGAGGATTAAGTGTTGAGGATTGAAGGTTGAGGTTTGAGGATTGATGATTGAGGATTCAGGGTTGAGGATTGAGGATTGAGGATTGAGAATTGAGCATTGAGGATTGAGGGTTGAGGATTGAGGATTGAAGATTGAGGATCGAGGATTGAGGATTGAGGGTTGAGGATTGAGGGTTGAGGATTGAGGATTGAAGATTGAGGATTGAGGATTGAGGATTGAAGATTGAGGATTGAGAATTGATGACTGAGGATTGAGGATTGTGGATTGTGCATTGAATATTGAGGATTGAGGATTGAGGATTGAGGATTGAGGATTGAGGATTGAGAATTGAGAGTTGAGTGTTGTGTATTGAGGATTGAGCATTGAGGATTGAGGGTTGAGGATTGAGGATTGAGGATTGATTATTGAGGATTGAGGATTGAGAATTGATGACTGAGGATTGAGGATTGTGGATTGTGCATTGAATATTGAGGATTGAGGATTGAGGATTGAGGTTTGAGGATTGAGGATTGAGAATTGAGAGTTGAGTGTTTTGTATTGAGGATTGAGCATTGAGGATTGAGGGTTGAGGATTGGGGATTTAGAATTGAGCATTGAGGATTGAGGGTTGAGTATTGAGGATTGAGGATTGAGGATTGAGGATAGAGGATTGAGGATTGAGGGTTGAGGATTGAGGATTGAGGATTGAGGATTGAGGATTGAGGGTTGAGGATTGAGGATTGAGGATTGAGGATTGAGCATTGAGGATTGAGGGTTGAGGATTGAGGATTGAGGATTGAGCATTGAGGATTGAGGATTGAGCATTGAGGATTGAGGGTTGAGGATTGAGGATTGAGGATTGAGGATTGAGAATTGATGACTGAGGATTGAGCATTGTGGATTGTGCATTGAATATTGAGGATTGAGGATTGAGGATTGAGGTTTGAGGATTGAGAATTGAGAATTGAGAGTTGAGTGTTGTGTATTGAGGATTGAGCATTGAGGATTGAGGGTTGAGGATTGAGGATTGAGGATTGAGGATTGAGGATTGAGGATTGAGGATTGAGGGTTGAGGATTGAGGATTGAGGATAGAGAATTGAGCATTGAGGATTGAGGGTTGAGGATTGAGGATTGAGGATTGACGATTGAGGATTGAGGATTGAGGATTGAGGGTTGAGGACTGAGGATTGAGCATTGAGGATTGAGGATAAACGTTTGAGGATTGAAGGCTGAGGTTTGAGGATTGAGGATTGCGGATTGAGGACTGAGGATTGATGATTGAGGATTGTGCATTGAGGATTGAGTGTTGAGGATTGAAGATTGAGGATTGAGGATAGAGGATTGAGGATAAAGGATTGAGGATTGAGGATTGAGGATTAAGTGTTGAGGATCGAAGGTTGAGGTTTGAGGATTGATGATGGAGGATTGAGGGTTGAGGATTGAGGATTGAGGATTGAGAATTGAGCATTGAGGATTGAGGGTTGAGGATTGAGGATTGAAGATTGAGGATTGAGTATTGAGGATTGAGGGTTGAGGATTGAGGGTTGAGGATTGAGGATTGAAGATTGAGGATTGAGGATTGAGGATTGAAGGTTGAGGATTGAAAACTGATGACTGAGGATTGAGGATTGAGGATTGTGCATTGAATATTGAGGATTGAGTTTTGAGGACGGAGGATTGAGGATTGAGGATTGAGGATTGAGGTTTGAGGATTGAGGATTGAGAATTGAGTTTC
This sequence comes from Calliopsis andreniformis, assembly GCF_051401765.1. Lineage (NCBI taxonomy): Eukaryota > Metazoa > Arthropoda > Insecta > Hymenoptera > Andrenidae > Calliopsis > Calliopsis andreniformis. The sequence goes on from NW_027480608.1 coordinate 734,272, forward strand.
GAGTAACGAGGATTGAGCATTGAGGATTGAGGGTTGAGGATTGAGGATTGAAAATTGAGGATTGAGGATTGAGGATTGAGGACTAAGTGTTGAGGATTGAAGGTTGAGGTTTGAGGATTGACGATTGAGGATTGAGGATTCGGGATTGGGGTTGAGTATTGATGGTTGAGGATTGAGTATTGACGATTGAGGATTGAGGATTGAGGATTGAGGATTGAGGATTGAGGATAGAGGATTGTGGATTGAGCATTGAGTATTGAGTGTTGATGGTTGAAGGTTGAGGATTGAGAATTGATGATTGAGGATTGAGGATTGAGCATTGAGGATTGAGGGTTGATTACTGAGGGTTGAGGATTGAGGGTTCATGATTGAGGATTGAGGATCGAAGATTGAGGATTGATGATTGATGATTGAAGATTGAGGATTGAGTATTGAGGATATTCTATTGAGGATTGAAGATTGAGTATTGAGGATTGAGTATTGAGGATTAAGGGTTGAGGATTGAAGGTTGAGGGTCGAGGATTGAGGGTTGAGGATTGAGGATTGAAGATGGAGGATTGAGGATTGAGGATTGAAGATTGAGGACTGAAAATAGAGGATTGAGGATTGAGGACTGAGGATTAAGGGTTGAGGATTGAAGGTTGAGGTTTGAGGATTGACGATTGAGGATTGAGGATTGGGTATTGAGCATTGAGGATTGATGGCTGAGGATTGAGGATTGATGATTGAGGATTGAGGATTGAGGATTGAGGATTGAGGACTGAGGATAGAGGATTAAGGACTGTGGATTGAGGATTGAAGATTGAGGATTGAGAATTGATGACTGAGGATTGAGGATTGAGGATTGAGCATTGAATATTGGGGATTGAGGTTTGAGGACGGAGGATTGAGGATTGAGCATTGAGGATTGGGGATTCAGGATTGTGCATTGAGTATTGAGTGTTGAGGATTGAAGATTGAGGATTGAGAATTGATGATTGAGGATTGAGGATTGAGGATTGAGGGTTGACTACTGAGGATTGAGGATTGAGGATAGAGGATTGAGGACTGTGGATTGAGGATTGAAGATTGAAGATTGAGAATTGATGACTGAGGATTGAGGATTGAGGATTGTGCATTGAATATTGAGGATTGTGTCTTGAGGACTTAGGATTGAGGATTGAGGATTGAGGATAGTGGATTGAAGGCTGAGGTTTGAGGATTGACGATTGAGGATTGAGGATTGAGGATTGAGGATTGAGGATTGAGGATTGAGGATTGAGGGTTGAGGATTGAGGATTGAGGATTGAGGAATGAGCATTGAGGATTGAGTGTTGAGGATTGAGTATTGAGGATTGAGGATTGAGAATTGATGACTGAGGATTGAGGATTGTGGATTGTGCATTGAATATTGAGGATTGAGGATTGTGGATTGTGCAGTGAATATTGAGGATTGAGGATTGAGGATTGAGGTTTGAGGATTGAGGATTGAGAATTGAGTGTTGAGTATTGAGGATTGAGCATTGAGGATTGAGGGTTGGGGATTGAGGATTGAGGATTGAGCATTGAGGATTGAGGATTGAGGGTTGAGGATTGAGGATTGAGGATTGAGGATTGAGCATTGAGGATTGAGGGTTGAGGATTGAGGATTGAGGATTGAGGATTGAGAATTGATGACTGAGGATTGAGGATTGTGGATTGTGCATTGAATATTGAGGATTGAGGATTGAGGATTGAGGTTTGAGGATTGAGGATTGAGAATTGAGAGTTGAGTGTTGTGTATTGAGGATTGAGCATTGAGGATTGAGGGTTGAGGATTGAGGATTGAGGATTGAGGATTGAGGATTGAGGATTGAGGATTGAGGATTGAGGGTTGAGGATTGAGGATTGAGGATAGAGAATTGAGCATTGAGGATTGAGGGTTGAGGATTGAGGATTGAGAATTGATGATTGAGGATTGAGGATTGAGGATTGAGGGTTGAAGACTGAGGATTGAGCATTGAGGATCGAGGATTAACGTTTGAGGATTGAAGGCTGAGGTTTGAGGATTGAGGATTGAGGATTGAGGACTGAGGATTGATGATTGAGGATTGTGCATTGAGGATTGAGTGTTGAGGATTGAAGATTGAGGATTGAGGATTGATGATTGAGGATTGAGGATTGGGGATTGAGGATTGAGGATTGTTGGTTGAGGATTGAGGATTAAGGGTTGAGGATTGAATGTTGAGGTTTGAGGATTGACGATTGAGGGTTGAGGATTGGGTATTGAGGATTGAGGATTGATGGCTGATGATTGAGGATTGACGATTGAGGATTGAGGATTGAGGATTGATGATTGAGGATTGAGGATAGAGGATTGAGGACTGTGGATTGAGGATTGAAGATTGAGGATTGAGAATTGATGACTGAGGATTGAGGATTGAGGATTGAGCATTGAATATTGAGGATTGAGGTTTGAGAACGGAGGATAAAGGATTGAGGATTGAGGATTGAGGCTTGAGCATTGAGGATTTAGTGTTGAGGTTTGAAGATTGCGGATTGAGAATTGATGATTGAGGATTGAAGATTAAGGACTGAGTATTGAAAACTGAGAATTGATGATATTCAATTGAGGATTGAAAATTGAGGATTGAGGATTGAGGTTTGAGGATTGAGGGTTGAGGATTGAAGGTTGAGGTCTGAGGATTGATGACTGAGGATTGAGGATTGAGGATTGATGGTTGAGGATTGAGTATTGACGATTGAGGATTGAGGACTGAGGATTGAGGATTGAGGATTGAGGATAGAGGATTGAGGATTGAGCATTGAGTATTGAGTGTTGAGGATTGAAGATTGAGAATTGAGAATTGATGATTGAGGATTGAGGATTGAGGATTGAGTGTTGACTACTGAGGGTTGAGGATTGAGGGTTGAGGATTGAGGATTGAGGATTGAAGATTGAGGATTGATGACTGATGATTGAAGATTGAGGATTGAGGGTTGACGACTGAGGGTTGAGGATTGGGTATTGAGGATTGAGGATTGATGGCTGAGGATTGAGGATTGACGACAGAGGATTGATGATTGAGGATTGAGGATAGAGGATTGAGGATTGAGCATTGAGTATTGAGTGTTGAGGATTGAATATTGAGGATTGAGAATTGATGATTGAGGATTGAGGATTGAGGATTGAGGGTTGATTACTGAGGGTTGAGGGTTGAGGGTTGAGTACTGAGGATTGAGGATTGAAGATTGAGGATTGATGACTGATGATTGAAGATTGAGGAATGAGGATTGAGGATTGAGGATTGAGGATTGAGGATTGAAGATTGAGGATTGAGGATTGAGGATTGATGATTGATGGCTGAGGATTGCGGATTGACGATTGAGGATTGAGGATTGAGGATTGAGGATCGATGATTGAGGATCGGGGATTGAGAATAGAGGATTGAGGACTGAGGATTGAGGATTGAGCATTGAGTATTGAGTGTTGAGGAATGAATATTGAGGATTGAGAATTGATGATTGAGGATTGAGGATTGAGGATTGAGGGTTGATTACTGAGGGTTGAGGATTGAGGGTTGAGTATTGAGGATTGAGGGTTGAAGATTGAGAATTGATGACTGAGGATTGAGGATTGAGTATTGTGCATTGAATATTGAGGATTGAGGTTTCAGGACGGTGGATTGAGGATTGAGGATTGAGGATAGAGGTTTGAGGATTGAGTATTGAGAATTGAGGGTTGAGTATTGAGGATTGAGGATTGAGGATTGAGGATTGAGGAATGAGGATTGAGCATTGAGGATTTAGTGTTGAGGATTGAAGATTGCGGATTGAGAATTGATGATTGAGGATTGAAAATTGAGGACTGAGTATTGAAAACTGAGAATTGATGATATTCAATTGAGGATTGAAAATTGAGGATTGAGGATTGAGGATTGAGGATTAAGGGTTGAGGATTGAAGGTTGAGGTTTGAGGATTGAGGATTGAGGATTGAGGATTGAGGATTGATGGTTGAGGATTGAGTATTGACGATTGAGGATTGAGGACTGAGGATTGAGGATTGAGGACTGAAGATAGAGGATTGAGGATTGAGCATTGAGTATTGAGTGTTGAGGATTGAAGATTGAGGATTGAGAATTGATGACTGAGGATTGAGGATTGAGGATTGAGGGTTGACTACTGAGGGTTGAGGATTTAGGTTCGAGGATTGAGGATTGAGGATTGAAGATTGAGGATTGATGATTGAAGATTGAGGATTGAGAATTGATGACTGAGGATTGAGGATTGAGGATTGTGCATTGAATATTGAGGATTGAGGTTTGAGGACGGAGGATTGAGGATTGAGGATTGAGGATAGAGGTTTGAGGATTGAGGATTGAGAATTGAGGATTGAGTATTGAGGATTGACGATTGAGGATTGAGGATTGAGTATTGAGGATTGAGGGTTGAGGATTGAGGATTGAGGATTGAGGATTGAGGATTGAGGATTAACGTTTGAGGATTGAAGGCTGAGGTTTGAGGATTGAGGATTGAGGGTTGAGGACAGAGGAATGATGATTGAGGATTGAGCATTGAGGATTGAGTGCTGAGGATTGAAGATTGAGGATTGAGGATAGAGGATTGAGGATTGAGGATTGAGGATTGAGGATTGAGGATTAAGTGTTGAGGATTGACGGTTGAGGTTTGAGGATTGATGATTGAGGATTCAGGGTTGAGGATTGAGGATTGAGGATTGAGAATTGAGCATTGAGGATTGAGGGTTGAGGATTGAGGATTGAAGATTGAGGATCGAGGATTGAGGATTGAGGGTTGAGGATTGAGGGTTGAGGATTGAGGATTGAAGATTGAGGATTGAGGATTGAGGATTGAAGATTGAGGATTGAAAATTGATGACTGAGGATTGAGGATTGAGGATTGTGCAATGAATATTGAGGATTGAGATTTGAGGACGGAGGATTGAGGATTGAGGATTGAGGATTGAGGTTTGAGGATTGAGTATTGAGAATTGAGTGTCGAGTAATGAGGATTGAGCATTGAGGATTGAGGGTTGACTACTGGGGATTGAGGATTGAGGATAGAGGATTGAGGACTGTGGATTGAGGATTGAAGGTTGAGGATTTAGAATTGATGACTGAGGATTGAGGATTGAGGATTGAGCATTGAATATTGAGGATTGAGGCTTGAGGACTTAGGATTGAGGATTGAGGATTGAGGATTGAGGATTGAGGATAGTGGATTGAAGGCTGAGGTTTGAGGATTGACGATTGAGGATTGAGGATTGAGGATTGAGGATTGAGGATTGAGGATTGTGCATTGAATATTGAGGATTGAGGTTTGAGGACGGAGGATTGAGGATTGAGAATTGAGGATTGATGTTTGAGGATTGAGGATTGAGAATTGAGTGTTGAGTATTGAGGATTGAGCATTGAGGGTTGAGGGTTGAGGATTGAGGATTGAGGATTGAGGATTGAGGATTGAGGATTGAGGATTGTGCATTGAATATTGAGGATTGAGGTGTGAGGACGGAGGATTGAGGATTGAGAATTGAGGATTGATGTTTGAGGATTGAGGATTGAGAATTGAGTGTTGAGTATTGAGGATTGAGCATTGAGGATTGAGGGTTGAGGATTGAGGATTGAGGATTGAGGATTGAGGATTGAGGATTGAGGGTTGAGGATTGAGGATTGAGGATTGAGGATTGAGCATTGAGGATTGAGGGTTGAGGATTGAGGATTGAGGATTGAGGATTGAGAATTGATGACTGAGGATTGAGGATTGTGGATTGTGCATTGAATATTGAGGATTGAGGATTGAGGATTGAGGTTTGAGGATTGAGGATTGAGAATTGAGAGTTGAGTGTTGTGTATTGAGGATTGAGCATTGAGGATTGAGGGTTGAGGATTGAGGATTGAGGATTGAGGATTGAGGATTGAGGATTGAGAATTGATGACTGAGGATTGAGGATTGTGGATTGTGCATTGAATATTGAGGATTGAGGATTGAGGATTGAGGTTTGAGGATTGAGGATTGAGAATTGAGAGTTGAGTGTTGTGTATTGAGGATTGAGCATTGAGAATTGAGGGTTGAGGATTGGGGATTGAGAATTGAGCATTGAGGATTGAGGGTTGAGTATTGAGGATTGAGGATTGAGGATAGAGGATTGAGGATTGAGGGTTGAGGATTGAGGATTGAGGATTGAGGATTGAGGATTGAGGGTTGAGGATTGAGGATTGAGGATTGAGGATTGAGCATTGAGGATTGAGGGTTGAGGATTGAGGATTGAGAATTGAGAATTGAGGATTGAGGATTGAGCATTGAGGATTGAGGGTTGAGGATTGAGGATTGAGGATTGAGGATTGAGAATTGATGACTGAGGATTGAGCATTGTAGATTGTGCATTGAATATTGAGGATTGAGGATTGAGGATTGAGGTTTGAGGATTGAGGATTGAGAATTGAGAGTTGAGTGTTGTGTATTGAGGATTGAGCATTGAGGATTGAGGGTTGAGGATTGAGGATTGAGGATTGAAGGTTGAGGATTGAAAACTGATGACTGAGGATTGAGGATTGAGGATTGTGCATTGAATATTGAGGATTGAGTTTTGAGGACGGAGGATTGAGGATTGAGGATTGAGGATTGAGGTTTGAGGATTGAGGATTGAGAATTGAGTGTCGAGTAACGAGGATTGAGCATTGAGGATTGAGGGTTGAGGATTGAGGATTGAAAATTGAGGATTGAGGATTGAGGATTGAGGAATAAGTGTTGAGGATTGAAGGTTGAGGTTTGAGGATTGACGATTGAGGATTGAGGATTCGGGATTGGGGTTGAGTATTGATGGTTGAGGATTGAGTATTGACGATTGAGGATTGAGGATTGAGGATTGAGGATTGAGGATTGAGGATAGAGGATTGTGGATTGAGCATTGAGTATTGAGTGTTGATGGTTGAAGGTTGAGGATTGAGAATTGATGATTGAGGATTGAGGATTGAGCATTGAGGATTGAGGGTTGATTACTGAGGGTTGAGGATTGAGGGTTCATGATTGAGGATTGAGGATCGAAGATTGAGGATTGATGATTGATGATTGAAGATTGAGGATTGAGTATTGAGGATATTCTATTGAGGATTGAAGATTGAGTATTGAGGATTGAGTATTGAGGATTAAGGGTTGAGGATTGAAGGTTGAGGGTCGAGGATTGAGGGTTGAGGATTGAGGATTGAAGATTGAGGATTGAGGATTGAGGATTGAAGATTGAGGACTGAAAATAGAGGATTGAGGATTGAGGACTGAGGATTAAGGGTTGAGGATTGAAGGTTGAGGTTTGAGGATTGACGATTGAGGATTGAGGATTGGGTATTGAGCATTGAGGATTGATGGCTGAGGATTGAGGATTGATGATTGAGGATTGAGGATTGAGGATTGAGGATTGAGGATTGAGGACTGAGGATAGAGGATTAAGGACTGTGGATTGAGGATTGAAGATTGAGGATTGAGAATTGATGACTGAGGATTGAGGATTGAGGATTGAGCATTGAATATTGGGGATTGAGGTTTGAGGACGGAGGATTGAGGATTGAGCATTGAGGATTGGGGATTCAGGATTGTGCATTGAGTATTGAGTGTTGAGGATTGAAGATTGAGGATTGAGAATTGATGATTGAGGATTGAGGATTGAGGATTGAGGGTTGACTACTGAGGATTGAGGATTGAGGATAGATGATTGAGGACTGTGGATTGAGGATTGAAGATTGAAGATTGAGAATTGATGACTGAGGATTGAGGATTGAGGATTGTGCATTGAATATTGAGGATTGAGGCTTGAGGACTTAGGATTGAGGATTGAGGATTGAGGATAGTGGATTGAAGGCTGAGGTTTGAGGATTGACGATTGAGGATTGAGGATTGAGGATTGAGGATTGAGGATTGAGGATTGAGGATTGAGGGTTGAGGATTGAGGATTGAGGATTGAGGATTGAGGAATGAGCATTGAGGATTGAGTGTTGAGGATTGAGTATTGAGGATTGAGGATTGAGAATTGATGACTGAGGATTGAGGATTGTGGATTGTGCATTGAATATTGAGGATTGAGGATTGTGGATTGTGCAGTGAATATTGAGGATTGAGGATTGAGGATTGAGGTTTGAGGATTGAGGAATGAGAATCGAGAGTTGAGTGTTGTGTATTGAGGATTGAGCATTGAGGATTGACGACTGAGGATTGAGGATTGAGAATTGAGGATTGATGTTTGAGGATTGAGGATTGAGAATTGAGTGTTGAGCATTGAGGATTGAGCATTGAGGATTGAGGGTTGAGGATTGAGGATTGAGGATTGAGGATTGAGGATTGAGGGTTGAGGATTGAGGATTGAGGATTGAGGAATGAGCATTGAGGATTGAGTATTGAGGATTGAGGATTGAGGGTTGAGTGTTGAGGATTGAGGATTGGGGATAGAGAATTGAGCATTGAGGATTGAGGGTTGAGGATTGAGGATTGAGGATTGAGGCATGAGAATTGAGGAATGATGATTGAGGATTGAGCATTGAGGATTGAGTGTTGAGGATTGAAGATTGAGGATTGAGGGTAGAGGATTGAGGACTGAGTGTTGAGGATTGAAGATTGAGTATTGAAAATTGATGACTGAGGATTGAGGATTGAGGATTGTGCGTTGAATATTGAGGATTGAGGTTTGAGGACGGAGGATTGAGGATTGAGGATTGAGGATTGAGGTTTGAGGATTGAGGATTGAGAATTGAGTGTTGTGTATAGAGGATTGAGCATTGAGGATTGAGGGTTGAGGATTGAGTGTTGAGGATTGAGGATTGAGGATTGAGGATTGAGGATTGAGGGTTGAGGATTGAGGATTAACGTTTGAGGATTGAAGGCTGAGGTTTGAGGATTGAGGATTGAGGATTGAGGATTGAGGATTGATGATTGAGGATTGAGCATTGAGGATTGAGTGTTGAGGATTGAAGATTGCGGATTGAGAATTGATGATTGAGGATTGAAGATTGAGGACTGAGTATTGAAAACTGAGAATTGAGGATATTCTATTGAGGATTGAAAATTGAGGGTTGAGGATTGAGGATTAAGTGTTGAGGATTGAAAGTTGAGGTTTGAGGATTGACGATTGAGGATTGAGGATTCGGGATTGGGGTTTGGGGGTTGATGGTTGAGGATTGAGTATTGACGATTGAGGACTGACGATTGAGGACTGAGGATTGAGGATTGAGGATTGAGGATTGAGGATTGAGGATTGAGGATACAGGATAGAGGATTGAGGACTGTGGATTGAGGATTGACGATTGAGGATTGAGAATTGATGACTGAGGATTGAGGATTGAGGATTGAGCATTGAATATTGGGGATTTAGGTTTGAGGACGGAGGATTGAGGATTGACCATTGAGGATTGGGGATTGAGGATTGAGGATTGAGGATTGAGTGTTGAGGATTGAAGGTTGAGGTTTGAGGATTGATGATTGAGGATTGAGGATTGAGGATTGATGGTTGAGGATTGAGTATTGAGGATTGAGGATTGAGGATCGATGATTGAGGATCGATTATTGAGGATAGAGGATTGAGGACTGAGGATTGAGGATTGAGCATTGAGTGTTAAGTGTTGAGGATTGAATATTGAGGATTGAGAATTGATGATTGAGGATTGAGGATTGAGGATTGAGGGTTGATTACTGAGGGTTGAGGATTGAGGGTTGAGTATTGAGGATTGAGTGTTGAAGATTGAGAATTGATGACTGAGGATTGAGGATTGAGTATTGTGCATTGAATATTGAGGATTGAGGTTTGAGGACGGAGGATTGAGGATTGAGGATAGTGGATTGAAGGCTGAGGATTGAGGATTGACGATTGAGGATTGAGGATTGAGGATTGAGGATTGAGGATTGAGGATTGAGGATTGAGGGTTGAGGATTGAGGATTGAGGATTGAGGAATGAGCATTGAGGATTGAGTGTTGAGGATTGAGTATTGAGGATTGAGGATTGAGAATTGATGACTGAGGATTGAGGATTGTGGATTGTGCATTGAATATTGAGGATTGAGGATTGTGGATTGTGCATTGAATATTGAGGATTGAGGATTGAGGATTGAGGTTTGAGGATTGAGGATTGAGAATTGAGAGTTGAGTGTTGTGTATTGAGGATTGAGCATTGAGGATTGAGGACTGAGGATTGAGGATTGAGAATTGAGGATTGATGTTTGAGGATTTAGGACTGAGGATTGAGTGTTGAGTATTGAGGATTGAGCATTGAGGATTGAGGGTTGAGGATTGAGGATTGAGGATTGAGGATTGACGATTGAGGGTTGAGGATTGAGGATTGAGGATTGAGGAATGAGCATTGAGGATTGAGTGTTGAGGATTGAGTATTGAGGATTGAGGATTGAGGATTGAGAATTGATGACTGAGGATTGAGGATTGTGGATTGTGCATTGAATATTGAGGATTGAGGATTGAGAATTGAGAGTTGAGTGTTGTGTATTGAGGATTGAGCATTGAGGATTGAGGGTTGAGGATTGAGGATTGAGCATTGAGTATTGAGGATTGAGGATTGAGGGTTGAGTGTTGAGGATTGAGGATTGGGGATAGAGAATTGAGCATTGAGGATTGAGGGTTGAGGATTGAGGATTGAGGATTGAGGCATGAGTATTGAGGATTGAGGATTGAGGGTTGAGGACTGAGGATTGAGCATTGAGGATTGAGGATTAACGTTTGAGGATTGAAGGCTGAGGTTTGAGGATTGAGGATTGAGGATTGAGGACTGAGGATTGATGATTGAGGATTGTGCATTGAGGATTGAGTGTTGAGGATTGAAGATTGAGGATTGAGGATAGAGGATTGAGGATTGAGGATTGAGGATTGAGGTTTGAGGACGGAGGATTGAGGAATGAGGATTGAGGATAGAGATTTGAGGATTGAGGATTGAGAATTGAGGGTTGAGTATTGAGGAGTGTGAATTGAGGATTGAGGGTTGAGGATTGAGGATTGACGATTGAGGATTGAGGATTAAGGTTTGAAAATTGATGGCTGAGGGTTGAGGATTGAGGATTGAGGATTGAGGATTGAGGATTGAAGATTGAGGATTGATGACTGATGATTGAAGATTGAGGATTGAGGATTGAGGATTGAGGATTGAGTATTGAGGATTGAGGATTCATGATTGATGGCTGAGGATTGCGGATTGACGATTGAGGATTGAGGGTTGAGGATTGAGGATTAATGATTCAGGAATGAGGATTGAGAATAGAGGATTGAGGACTGAGGATTGAGGATTGAAGATTGAGGATTGAGAATTGATGACTGAGGATTGAGGATTGAGGATTGTGCATTGAATATTGAGGATTGAGGTTTGAGGACGGAGGATTGAGGATTGAGGATTGAGGATAGAGGTTTGAGGATTGAGGATTGAGAATTGAGGATTGAGTATTGAGGATTGAGGATTGAGGATTGAGGATTGAGGATTGAGGATTGAGGGTTGAGGATTGAGGATTGAGGATTGAGGATTGAGGATTGAGGATTAACTTTTGAGGATTGAAGGCTGAGGTTTGAGGATTGAGGATTGAGGGTTGAGGACACAGGAATGATGATTGAGGATTGAGCATTGAGGATTGAGTGTTGAGGATTGAAGATTGAGGATTGAGGGTAGAGGATTGAGGACTGAGTGTTGAGGATTGAAGATTGAGTATTGAAAATTGATGACTGAGGATTGAGGATTGAGGATTGTGCGTTGAATATTGAGGATTGAGGTTTGAGGACGGAGGATTGAGGATTGAGGATTGAGGATTGAGGTTTGAGGATTGAGGATTGAGAATTGAGTGTTGTGTATAGAGGATTGAGCATTGAGGATTGAGGGTTGAGGATTGAGTGTTGAGGATTGAGGATTGAGGATTGAGGATTGAGGATTGAGGGTTGAGGATTGAGGATTGAGGGTAGAGGATTGAGGATTGAGGATTAACGTTTGAGGATTGAAGGCTGAGGTTTGAGGATTGAGGATTGAGGATTGAGGATTGAGGATTGATGATTGAGGATTGAGCATTGAGGATTGAGTGTTGAGGATTGAAGATTGCGGATTGAGAATTGATGATTGAGGATTGAAGATTGAGGACTGAGTATTGAAAACTGAGAATTGAGGATATTCTATTGAGGATTGAAAATTGAGGATTGAGGATTGAGGATTAAGTGTTGAGGATTGAAAGTTGAGGTTTGAGGATTGACGATTGAGGATTGAGGATTCGGGATTGGGGTTTGGGGGTTGATGGTTGAGGATTGAGTATTGACGATTGAGGACTGACGATTGAGGATTGAGGATTGAGGATTGAGGATTGAGGATTGAGGATTGAGGATTGAGGATACAGGATAGAGGATTGAGGACTGTGGATTGAGGATTGACGATTGAGGATTGAGAATCGATGACTGAGGATTGAGGATTGAGGATTGAGCATTGAATATTGGGGATTGAGGTTTGAGGACGGAGGATTGAGGATTGAGCATTGAGGATTGTGGATTGAGGATTGAGCATTGAGTATTGAGTGTTGAGGATTGAAGATTGAGGATTGAGAATTGATGATTGAGGATAAAGGATTGAGGATTGAGGATTGAGGATTAAGTGTTGAGGATCGAAGGTTGAGGTTTGAGGATTGATGATTGAGGATTGAGGGTTGAGGATTGAGGATTGAGGATTGATGGCTGAGGATTGAGGATTGATGATTGAGGATTGAGAATTGAGGATTGAGGATTGAGGATAGTGGATTGAAGGCTGAGGTTTGAGGATTGACGATTGAGGATTGAGGATTGAGGATTGAGGATTGAGGATTGAGGATTGTGCATTGAATATTGAGGATTGAGGTTTGAGGACGGAGGATTGAGGATTGAGAATTGAGGATTGATGTTTGAGGATTGAGGATTGAGAATTGAGTGTTGAGTATTGAGGATTGAGCATTGAGGATTGAGGGTTGAGGATTGAGGATTGAGGATTGAGGATAGAGGATTGAGGATTGTGCATTGAATATTGAGGATTGAGGTGTGAGGACGGAGGATTGAGGATTGAGAATTGAGGATTGATGTTTGAGGATTGAGGATTGAGAATTGAGTGTTGAGTATTGAGGATTGCGGATTGAGAATTGATGATTGAGGATTGAAGATTGAGGACTGAGTATTGAAAACTGAGAATTGAGGATATTCTATTGAGGATTGAAAATTCAGGATTGAGGATTGAGGATTAAGTGTTGAGGATTGAAAGTTGAGGTTTGAGGATTGACGATTGAGGATTGAGGATTCGGGATTGGGGTTTGGGGGTTGATGGTTGAGGATTGAGTATTGACGATTGAGGACTGACGATTGAGGATTGAGGATTGAGGATTGAGGATTGAGGATTGAGGATTGAGGATTGAGGATACAGGATAGAGGATTGAGGACTGTGGATTGAGGATTGACGATTGAGGATTGAGAATTGATGACTGAGGATTGAGGATTGAGGATTGAGCATTGAATATTGGGGATTTAGGTTTGAGGACGGAGGATTGAGGATTGAGCATTGAGGATTGGGGATTGAGGATTGAGGATTGATGGTTGAGGATTGAGTATTGAGGATTGAGGATTGAGGATCGATGATTGAGGATCGATTATTGAGGATAGAGGATTGAGGACTGAGGATTGAGGATTGAGCATTGAGTGTTATGTGTTGAGGATTGAATATTGAGGATTGAGAATTGATGATTGAGGGTTGAGGATTGAGGATTGAGGGTTGATTACTGAGGGTTGAGGATTGAGGGTTGAGTATTGAGGATTGAGTGTTGAAGATTGAGAATTGATGACTGAGGATTGAGGATTGAGTATTGTGCATTGAATATTGAGGATTGAGGTTTGAGGACGGAGGATTGAGGATTGAGGATTGAGGATAGAGATTTGAGCATTGAGGATTGAGGGTTGAGGATTGAGGATTGAGGATTGAGTATTGAGGATTGAGGATTGAGGGTTGAGTGTTGAGGATTGAGGATTGGGGATAGAGAATTGAGCATTGAGGATTGAGGGTTGAGGATTGAGGATTGAGGATTGAGGCATGAGTATTGAGGATTGAGGATTGAGGGTTGAGGACTGAGGATTGAGCATTGAGGATTGAGGATTAACGTTTGAGGATTGAAGGCTGAGGTTTGAGGATTGAGGATTGAGGATTGAGGACTGAGGATTGATGATTGAGGATTGTGCATTGAGGATTGAGTGTTGAGGATTGAAGATTGAGGATTGAGGATAGAGGATTGAGGATTGAGGATTGAGGATTGAGGTTTGAGGACGGAGGATTGAGGAATGAGGATTGAGGATAGAGATTTGAGGATTGAGGATTGAGAATTGAGGGTTGAGTATTGAGGATTGTGAATTGAGGATTGAGGGTTGAGGATTGAGGATTGACGATTGAGGATTGAGGATTAAGGTTTGAAAATTGATGGCTGAGGGTTGAGGATTGAGGATTGAGGATTGAGGATTGAGGATTGAAGATTGAGGATTGATGACTGATGATTGAAGATTGAGGATTGAGGATTGAGGATTGAGGATTGAGTATTGAGGATTGAGGATTCATGATTGATGGCTGAGGATTGCGGATTGACGATTGAGGATTGAGGGATGAGGATTGAGGATTAATGATTGAGGAATGAGGATTGAGAATAGAGGATTGAGGACTGAGGATTGAGGATTGAAGATTGAGGATTGAGAATTGATGACTGAGGATTGAGGATTGAGGATTGTGCATTGAATATTGAGGATTGAGGTTTGAGGACGGAGGATTGAGGATTGAGGATTGAGGATAGAGGTTTGAGGATTGAGGATTGAGAATTGAGGATTGAGTATTGAGGATTGAGGATTGAGGATTGAGGATTGAGGATTGAGGATTGAGGGTTGAGGATTGAGGATTGAGGATTGAGGATTGAGGATTGAGGATTAACTTTTGAGGATTGAAGGCTGAGGTTTGAGGATTGAGGATTGAGGGTTGAGGACACAGGAATGATGATTGAGGATTGAGCATTGAGGATTGAGTGTTGAGGATTGAAGATTGAGGATTGAGGGTAGAGGATTGAGGACTGAGTGTTGAGGATTGAAGATTGAGTATTGAAAATTGATGACTGAGGATTGAGGATTGAGGATTGTGCGTTGAATATTGAGGATTGAGGTTTGAGGACGGAGGATTGAGGATTGAGGATTGAGGATTGAGGTTTGAGGATTGAGGATTGAGAATTGAGTGTTGTGTATAGAGGATTGAGCATTGAGGATTGAGGGTTGAGGATTGAGTGTTGAGGATTGAGGATTGAGGATTGAGGATTGAGGATTGAGGGTTGAGGATTGAGGATTGAGGGTAGAGGATTGAGGATTGAGGATTAACGTTTGAGGATTGAAGGCTGAGGTTTGAGGATTGAGGATTGAGGATTGAGGATTGAGGATTGATGATTGAGGATTGAGCATTGAGGATTGAGTGTTGAGGATTGAAGATTGCGGATTGAGAATTGATGATTGAGGATTGAAGATTGAGGACTGAGTATTGAAAACTGAGAATTGAGGATATTCTATTGAGGATTGAAAATTGAGGATTGAGGATTGAGGATTAAGTGTTGAGGATTGAAAGTTGAGGTTTGAGGATTGACGATTGAGGATTGAGGATTCGGGATTGGGGTTTGGGGGTTGATGGTTGAGGATTGAGTATTGACGATTGAGGACTGACGATTGAGGATTGAGGATTGAGGATTGAGGATTGAGGATTGAGGATTGAGGATTGAGGATACAGGATAGAGGATTGAGGACTGTGGATTGAGGATTGACGATTGAGGATTGAGAATTGATGACTGAGGATTGAGGATTGAGGATTGAGCATTGAATATTGGGGATTGAGGTTTGAGGACGGAGGATTGAGGATTGAGCATTGAGGATTGTGGATTGAGGATTGAGCATTGAGTATTGAGTGTTGAGGATTGAAGATTGAGGATTGAGAATTGATGATTGAGGATAAAGGATTGAGGATTGAGGATTGAGGATTAAGTGTTGAGGATCGAAGGTTGAGGTTTGAGGATTGATGATTGAGGATTGAGGGTTGAGGATTGAGGATTGAGGATTGATGGCTGAGGATTGAGGATTGATGATTGAGGATTGAGGATTGAGGATTGAGGATTGAGGATAGTGGATTGAAGGCTGAGGTTTGAGGATTGACGATTGAGGATTGAGGATTGAGGATTGAGGATTGAGGATTGAGGATTGTGCATTGAATATTGAGGATTGAGGTTTGAGGACGGAGGATTGAGGATTGAGAATTGAGGATTGATGTTTGAGGATTGAGGATTGAGAATTGAGTGTTGAGTATTGAGGATTGAGCATTGAGGATTGAGGGTTGAGGATTGAGGATTGAGGATTGAGGATAGAGGATTGAGGATTGTGCATTGAATATTGAGGATTGAGGTGTGAGGACGGAGGATTGAGGATTGAGAATTGAGGATTGATGTTTGAGGATTGAGGATTGAGAATTGAGTGTTGAGTATTGAGGATTGCGGATTGAGAATTGAGGATTGAGGATTGAAGATTGAGGACTGAGTATTGAAAACTGAGAATTGAGGATATTCTATTGAGGATTGAAAATTCAGGATTGAGGATTGAGGATTAAGTGTTGAGGATTGAAAGTTGAGGTTTGAGGATTGACGATTGAGGATTGAGGATTCGGGATTGGGGTTTGGGGGTTGATGGTTGAGGATTGAGTATTGACGATTGAGGACTGACGATTGAGGATTGAGGATTGAGGATTGAGGATTGAGGATTGAGGATTGAGGATTGAGGATACAGGATAGAGGATTGAGGACTGTGGATTGAGGATTGACGATTGAGGATTGAGAATTGATGACTGAGGATTGAGGATTGAGGATTGAGCATTGAATATTGGGGATTTAGGTTTGAGGACGGAGGATTGAGGATTGAGCATTGAGGATTGGGGATTGAGGATTGAGGATTGAGGATTGAGTGTTGAGGATTGAAGGTTGAGGTTTGAGGATTGATGATTGAGGATTGAGGATTGAGGATTGATGGTTGAGGATTGAGTATTGAGGATTGAGGATTGAGGATCGATGATTGAGGATCGATTATTGAGGATAGAGGATTGAGGACTGAGGATTGAGGATTGAGCATTGACTGTTATGTGTTGAGGATTGAATATTGAGGATTGAGAATTGATGATTGAGGGTTGAGGATTGAGGATTGAGGGTTGATTACTGAGGGTTGAGGATTGAGGGTTGAGTATTGAGGATTGAGTGTTGAAGATTGAGAATTGATGACTGAGGATTGAGGATTGAGTATTGTGCATTGAATATTGAGGATTGAGGTTTGAGGACGGAGGATTGAGGATTGAGGATTGAGGATAGAGATTTGAGGATTGAGGATTGAGAATTGAGGGTTGAGTATTGAGGATTGAGAATTGAGGATTGAGTGATGAGGACCGAGGATTGAAGATTGAGGATTGACGATTGAGGATTGAGGATTCGGGATTGGGGATTGGGGAGTGATGGTTGAGGATTGAGTATTGACGATTGAGGATTGAGGATTGAGGATTGAGGATTGAGGATTGAGGATAGAGGATTGAGGATTGAGCATTGGATATTGAGTGTTGATGGTTGAAGATTGAGGATTGAGAATTGATGATTGAGGATTGAGGATTGAGCATTGAGGATTGAGGGTTGAGCATTGAGGATTGAGTGCTGAGGATTGAAGATTGCTGATTGAGAATTGATGATTGAGGATTGAATATTGAGGACTGAGTATTGAAAACTGAGAATTGAGGATATTCTATTGAGGATTGAAAATTGAGGATTCAGGATTGAGGACTGAGGATTAAGGGTTGAGGATTGAAGGTTGAGGTTTGAGGATTGACGATTGAGGATTGAGGATTGGGTATTGAGCATTGAGGATTGATGGCTGAGGATTGAGGATTGATGATTGAGGATTGAGGATTGAGGATTGAGGATTGAGGACTGAGGATAGAGGATTGAGGACTGTGGATTGAGGATTGAAGATTGAGGATTGAGAATTGATGACTGAGGATTGAGGATTGAGGATTGAGCATTGAATATTGGGGATTGAGGTTTGAGGACGGAGGATTGAGGATTGAGCATTGAGGATTGTGGATTGAGGATTGAGCATTGAGTATTGAGTGTTGAGGATTGAAGATTGAGGATTGAGAATTGATGATTGAGGATAAAGGATTGAGGATTGAGGATTGAGGATTAAGTGTTGAGGATCGAAGGTTGAGGTTTGAGGATTGATGATTGAGGATTGAGGGTTGAGGATTGAGGATTGAGGATTGAGAATTGAGCATTGAGGATTGAGGGTTGAGGATTGAGGATTGAAGATTGAGGATTGAGTATTGAGGATTGAGGGTTGAGGATTGAGGGTTGAGGATTGAGGATTGAAGATTGAGTATTGAGGATTGAGGATTGAAGATTGAGGATTGAAAATTGATGACTGAGGATTGAGGATTGAGGATTGTGCATTGAATATTGAGGATTGAGTTTTGAGGACGGTGGCTTGAGGATTGAGGATTGAGGATTGAGGTTTGAGGATTGAGGATTGAGAATTGAGTGTCGAGTAATGAGGATTGAGCATTGAGGATTGAGGGTTGAGGATTGAGGATTGAAAATTGAGGATTGAGGATTGCGGATTGAGGACTAAGTGTTGAGGATTGAAGGTTGAGGTTTGAGGATTGACGATTGAGGATTGAGGATTCGGGATTGGGGTTGAGTATTGAGGATTGAGCATTGAGGATTGAGGGTTGAGGATTGAGGATTGAGGATTGAGGATAGAGGATTGAGGATTGTGCATTGAATATTGAGGATTGAGGTGTGAGGACGGAGGATTGAGGATTGAGAATTGAGGATTGATGTTTGAGGATTGAGGATTGAGAATTGAGTGTTGAGTATTGAGGATTGCGGATTGAGAATTGAGGATTGAGGATTGAAGATTGAGGACTGAGTATTGAAAACTGAGAATTGAGGATATTCTATTGAGGATTGAAAATTCAGGATTGAGGATTGAGGATTAAGTGTTGAGGATTGAAAGTTGAGGTTTGAGGATTGACGATTGAGGATTGAGGATTCGGGATTGGGGTTTGGGGGTTGATGGTTGAGGATTGAGTATTGACGATTGAGGACTGACGATTGAGGATTGAGGATTGAGGATTGAGGATTGAGGATTGAGGATTGAGGATTGAGGATACAGGATAGAGGATTGAGGACTGTGGATTGAGGATTGACGATTGAGGATTGAGAATTGATGACTGAGGATTGAGGATTGAGGATTGAGCATTGAATATTGGGGATTTAGGTTTGAGGACGGAGGATTGAGGATTGAGCATTGAGGATTGGGGATTGAGGATTGAGGATTGAGGATTGAGTGTTGAGGATTGAAGGTTGAGGTTTGAGGATTGATGATTGAGGATTGAGGATTGAGGATTGATGGTTGAGGATTGAGTATTGAGGATTGAGGATTGAGGATCGATGATTGAGGATCGATTATTGAGGATAGAGGATTGAGGACTGAGGATTGAGGATTGAGCATTGACTGTTATGTGTTGAGGATTGAATATTGAGGATTGAGAATTGATGATTGAGGGTTGAGGATTGAGGATTGAGGGTTGATTACTGAGGGTTGAGGATTGAGGGTTGAGTATTGAGGATTGAGTGTTGAAGATTGAGAATTGATGACTGAGGATTGAGGATTGAGTATTGTGCATTGAATATTGAGGATTGAGGTTTGAGGACGGAGGATTGAGGATTGAGGATTGAGGATAGAGATTTGAGGATTGAGGATTGAGAATTGAGGGTTGAGTATTGAGGATTGAGAATTGAGGATTGAGTGATGAGGACCGAGGATTGAAGATTGAGGATTGACGATTGAGGATTGAGGATTCGGGAATGGGGATTGGGGAGTGATGGTTGAGGATTGAGTATTGACGATTGAGGATTGAGGATTGAGGATTGAGGATTGAGGATTGAGGATAGAGGATTGAGGATTGAGCATTGGATATTGAGTGTTGATGGTGGAAGATTGAGGATTGAGAATTGATGATTGAGGATTGAGGATTGAGCATTGAGGATTGAGGGTTGAGCATTGAGGATTGAGTGCTGAGGATTGAAGATTGCTGATTGAGAATTGATGATTGAGGATTGAATATTGAGGACTGAGTATTGAAAACTGAGAATTGAGGATATTCTATTGAGGATTGAAAATTGAGGATTCAGGATTGAGGACTGAGGATTAAGGGTTGAGGATTGAAGGTTGAGGTTTGAGGATTGACGATTGAGGATTGAGGATTGGGTATTGAGCATTGAGGATTGATGGCTGAGGATTGAGGATTGATGATTGAGGATTGAGGATTGAGGATTGAGGATTGAGGACTGAGGATAGAGGATTGAGGACTGTGGATTGAGGATTGAAGATTGAGGATTGAGAATTGATGACTGAGGATTGAGGATTGAGGATTGAGCATTGAATATTGGGGATTGAGGTTTGAGGACGGAGGATTGAGGATTGAGCATTGAGGATTGTGGATTGAGGATTGAGCATTGAGTATTGAGTGTTGAGGATTGAAGATTGAGGATTGAGAATTGATGATTGAGGATAAAGGATTGAGGATTGAGGATTGAGGATTAAGTGTTGAGGATCGAAGGTTGAGGTTTGAGGATTGATGATTGAGGATTGAGGGTTGAGGATTGAGGATTGAGGATTGAGAATTGAGCATTGAGGATTGAGGGTTGAGGATTGAGGATTGAAGATTGAGGATTGAGTATTGAGGATTGAGGGTTGAGGATTGAGGGTTGAGGATTGAGGATTGAAGATTGAGTATTGAGGATTGAGGATTGAAGATTGAGGATTGAAAATTGATGACTGAGGATTGAGGATTGAGGATTGTGCATTGAATATTGAGGATTGAGTTTTGAGGACGGTGGCTTGAGGATTGAGGATTGAGGATTGAGGTTTGAGGATTGAGGATTGAGAATTGAGTGTCGAGTAATGAGGATTGAGCATTGAGGATTGAGGGTTGAGGATTGAGGATTGAAAATTGAGGATTGAGGATTGAGGATTGAGGACTAAGTGTTGAGGATTGAAGGTTGAGGTTTGAGGATTGACGATTGAGGATTGAGGATTCGGGATTGGGGTTGAGTATTGATGGTTGAGGATTGAGTATTGACGATTGAGGATTGAGGATTGAGGATTGAGGATTGAGGATTGAGGATAGAGGATTGTGGATTGAGCATTGAGTATTGAGTGTTGATGGTTGAAGGTTGAGGATTGAGAATTGATGATTGAGGATTGAGGATTGAGCATTGAGGATTGAGGGTTGATTACTGAGGCTTGAGGATTGAGGGTTCATGATTGAGGATTGAGGATCGAAGATTGAGGATTGATGATTGATGATTGAAGATTGAGGATTGAGTATTGGGGATATTCTATTGAGGATTGAAGATTGAGTATTGAGGATTGAGGATTGAGGATTAAGGGTTGAGGATTGAAGGTTGAGGGTTGAGGATTGAGGGTTGAGGATTGAGGATTGAAGATTGAGGATCGAGGATTGAGGATTGAAGATTGAGGATTGAAAATAGAGGATTGAGGATTGAGGACTGAGGATTAAGGGTTGAGGAGTGAAGGTTGAGGTTTTAGGATTGACGATTGAGGATTGAGGATTGGGTATTGAGCATTGAGGATTGATGGCTGAGGATTGAGGATTGATGATTGAGGATTGAGGATTGAGGATTGAGGATTGAGGACTGAGGATAGAGGATTGAGGACTGTGGATTGAGGATTGAAGATTGAGGATTGAGAATTGATGACTGAGGATTGAGGATTGAGGATTGAGCATTGAATATTGGGGATTGAGGTTTGAGGACGGAGGATTGAGGATTGAGCATTGAGGATTGGGGATTCAGGATTGAGCATTGAGTATTGAGTGTTGAGGATTGAAGATTGAGGATTGAGAATTGATGATTGAGGATTGAGGATTGAGGATTGAGGGTTGACTACTGAGGATTGAGGATTGAGGATAGAGGATTGAGGACTGTGGATTGAGGATTGAAGATTGAGGATTGAGAATTGATGACTGAGGGTTGAGGATTGAGGATTGATCATTGAATATTGAGGATTGAGGCTTGAGGACTTAGGATTGAGTATTGAGGATTGAGGATTGAGGATTGAGGATAGTGGATTGAAGGCTGAGGTTTGAGGATTGACGATTGAGGATTGAGGATTGAGGATTGAGGATTGAGGATTGAGGATTGTGCATTGAATATTGAGGATTGAGGTTTGAGGACGGAGGATTGAGGATTGAGAATTGAGGATTGATGTTTGAGGATTGAGGATTGAGAATTGAGTGTTGAGTATTGAGGCTAGAGCATTGAGGATTGAGGGTTGAGGATTGAGGATTGAGGATTGAGGATTGAGGATTGAGGATTGAGGATTGTGCATTGAATATTTAGGATTGAGGTTTGAGGACGGAGGATTGAGGATTGAGTATTGAGGATTGATGTTTGAGGATTGAGGATTGAGAATTGAGTGTTGAGTATTGAGGATTGAGCATTGACGATTGAGGGTTGAGGATTGAGGATCGAGGATTGAGGATTGAGGATTGAGGATTGAGGGTTGAGGATTGAGGATTGAGGATTGAGGATTGAGGATTGAGGATTGAGGTTTGAGGATTGGGGATTGAGAATTGAGAGTTGAGTGTTGTGTATTGAGGATTGAGCATTGAGGATTGACGGTTGAGGATTGAGGATTGAGGATTGAGGTTTGAGGATTGAGGATTGAGGGTTGAGGATTGAGGATTGAGGATTGGGGATAGAGAATTGAGCATTGAGGGTTGAGGGTTGAGGATTGAGGATTGAGGATTGAGTATTGAGAATTGAGGAATGGGGATTGAGGGTTGAGGACTGAGGATTGAGCATTGAGGAATGAGGATTAACGTTTGAGGATTGAAGACTGAGCTTTGAGGATTGAGGATTGAGGATTGAGGACTGAGGATTGATGATTGAGGATTGTGCATTGAGGATTGAGTGTTGAGGATTGAAGATTGAGGATTGAGGATAGAGGATTGAGGATTGAGGATTGAGGATTGAGGATTGAGGATTAAGTGTTGAGGATTGAAGGTTGAGCTTTGAGGATTAATGATTGAGGATTCAGGGTTGAGGATTGAGGATTGAGGATTGAGAATTGAGCATTGAGGATTGAGGGTTGAGGATTGAGGATTGAAGATTGAGGATCGAGGATTGAGGATTGAGGGTTGAGGATTGAGGGTTGAGGATTGAGGATTGAAGATTGAGGATTCAGGATTGAGGATTGAAGATTGAGGATTGAAAATTGATGACTGAGGATTGAGGATTGAGGATTGTGCAATGAATATTGAGGATTGAGATTTGAGGACGGAGGATTCAGGATTGAGGGTTGAGGATTGAGGTTTGAGGATTGAGGATTGAGAATTGAGTGTCGAGTAATGAGGATTGAGCATTGAGGATTGAGGGTTGACTACTGAGGATTGAGGATTGAGGATAGAGGATTGAGGACTGTGGATTGAGGATTGAAGATTGAGGATTTAGAATTGATGACTGAGGATTGAGGATTGAGGATTGAGCATTGAATATTGAGGATTGAGGCTTGAGGACTTAGGATTGAGGATTGAGGATTGAGGATTGAGGATTGAGGATAGTGGATTGAAGGCTGAGGTTTGAGGATTGACGATTGAGGATTGAGGATTGAGGATTGAGGATTGAGGATTGAGGATTGTGCATTGAATATTGAGGATTGAGGTTTGAGGACGGAGGATTGAGGATTGAGGATTGAGGATTGAGGTTTGAGGATTGAGGATTGAGAATTGAGTGTTGTGTATAGAGGATTGAGCATTGAGGATTGAGGGTTGAGGATTGAGTGTTGAGGATTGAGGATTGAGGATTGAGGATTGAGGATTGAGGGTTGAGGATTGAGGATTGAGGGTAGAGGATTGAGGATTGAGGATTAACGTTTGAGGATTGAAGGCTGAGGTTTGAGGATTGAGGATTGAGGATTGAGGATTGAGGATTGATGATTGAGGATTGAGCATTGAGGATTGAGTGTTGAGGATTGAAGATTGCGGATTGAGAATTGATGATTGAGGATTGAAGATTGAGGACTGAGTATTGAAAACTGAGAATTGAGGATATCCTATTGAGGATTGAAAATTGAGGATTGAGGATTGAGGATTAAGTGTTGAGGATTGAAAGTTGAGGTTTGAGGATTGACGATTGAGGATTGAGGATTCGGGATTGGGGTTTGGGGGTTGATGGTTGAGGATTGAGTATTGACGATTGAGGACTGACGATTGAGGATTGAGGATTGAGGATTGAGGATTGAGGATTGAGGATACAGGATAGAGGATTGAGGACTGTGGATTGAGGATTGACGATTGAGGATTGAGAATTGATGACTGAGGATTGAGGATTGAGGATTGAGCATTGAATATTGGGGATTGAGGTTTGAGGACGGAGGATTGAGGATTGAGCATTGAGGATTGTGGATTGAGGATTGAGCATTGAGTATTGAGTGTTGAGGATTGAAGATTGAGGATTGAGAATTGATGATTGAGGATAAAGGATTGAGGATTGAGGATTGAGGATTAAGTGTTGAGGATCGAAGGTTGAGGTTTGAGGATTGATGATTGAGGATTGAGGGTTGAGGATTGAGGATTGGGGATTGATGGCTGAGGATTGAGGATTGATGATTGAGGATTGAGGATTGAGGATTGAGGATTGAGGATAGTGGATTGAAGGCTGCGGTTTGAGGATTGACGATTGAGGATTGAGGATTGAGGATTGAGGATTGAGGATTGAGGATTGTGCATTGAATATTGAGGATTGAGGTTTGAGGACGGAGGATTGAGCATTGAGAATTGAGGATTGATGTTTGAGGATTGAGGATTGACAATTGAGTGTTGAGTATTGAGGATTGAGCATTGAGGATTGAGGGTTGAGGATTGAGGATTGAGGATTGAGGATAGAGGATTGAGGATTGTGCATTGAATATTGAGGATTGAGGTGTGAGGACGGAGGATTGAGGATTGAGAATTGAGGATTGATGTTTGAGGATTGAGGATTGAGAATTGAGTGTTGAGTATTGAGGATTGCGGATTGAGAATTGATGATTGAGGATTGAAGATTGAGGACTGAGTATTGAAAACTGAGAATTGAGGATATTCTATTGAGGATTGAAAATTGAGGATTGAGGATTGAGGATTAAGTGTTGAGGATTGAAAGTTGAGGTTTGAGGATTGACGATTGAGGATTGAGGATTCGGGATTGGGGTTTGGGGGTTGATGGTTGAGGATTGAGTATTGACGATTGAGGACTGACGATTGAGGATTGAGGATTGAGGATTGAGGATTGAGGATTGAGGATTGAGGATTGAGGATACAGGATAGAGGATTGAGGACTGTGGATTGAGGATTGACGATTGAGGATTGAGAATTGATGACTGAGGATTGAGGATTGAGGATTGAGCATTGAATATTGGCGATTTAGGTTTGAGGACGGAGGATTGAGGATTGAGCATTGAGGATTGGGGATTGAGGATTGAGGATTGAGGATTGAGTGTTGAGGATTGAAGGTTGAGGTTTGAGGATTGATGATTGAGGATTGAGGATTGAGGATTGATGGTTGAGGATTGAGTATTGAGGATTGAGGATTGAGGATCGATGATTGAGGATCGATTATTGAGGATAGAGGATTGAGGACTGAGGATTGAGGATTGAGCATTGAGTGTTATGTGTTGAGGATTGAATATTGAGGATTGAGAATTGATGATTGAGGGTTGAGGATTGAGGATTGAGGGTTGATTACTGAGGGTTGAGGATTGAGGGTTGAGTATTGAGGATTGAGTGTTGAAGATTGAGAATTGATGACTGAGGATTGAGGATTGAGTATTGTGCATTGAATATTGAGGATTGAGGTTTGAGGACGGAGGATTGAGGATTGAGGATTGAGGTTAGAGATTTGAGGATTGAGGATTGAGAATTGAGGGTTGAGTATTGAGGATTGAGAATTGAGGATTGAGTGATGAGGACCGAGGATTGAAGATTGAGGATTGACGATTGAGGATTGAGGATTCGGGATTGGGGATTGGGGAGTGATGGTTGAGGATTGAGTATTGACGATTGAGGATTGAGGATTGAGGATTGAGGATTGAGGATTGAGGATTGAGGATAGAGGATTGAGGATTGAGCATTGGATATTGAGTGTTGATGGTTGAAGATTGAGGATTGAGAATTGATGATTGAGGATTGAGGATTGAGCATTGAGGATTGAGGGTTGAGCATTGAGGATTGAGTGCTGAGGATTGAAGATTGCTGATTGAGAATTGATGATTGAGGATTGAATATTGAGGACTGAGTATTGAAAACTGAGAATTGAGGATATTCTATTGAGGATTGAAAATTGAGGATTCAGGATTGAGGACTGAGGATTAAGGGTTGAGGATTGAAGGTTGAGGTTTGAGGATTGACGATTGAGGACTGAGGATTGGGTATTGAGCATTGAGGATTGATGGCTGAGGATTGAGGATTGATGATTGAGGATTGAGGATTGAGGATTGAGGATTGAGGACTGAGGATAGAGGATTGAGGACTGTGGATTGAGGATTGAAGATTGAGGATTGAGAATTGATGACTGACGATTGAGGATTGAGGATTGAGCATTGAATATTGGGGATTGAGGTTTGAGGACGGAGGATTGAGGATTGAGCATTGAGGATTGTGGATTGAGGATTGAGCATTGAGTATTGAGTGTTGAGGATTGTAGATTGAGGATTCAGAATTGATGATTGAGGATAAAGGATTGAGGATTGAGGATTGAGGATTAAGTGTTGAGGATCGAAGGTTGATGTTTGAGGATTGATGATTGAGGATTGAGGGTTGAGGATTGAGGATTGAGGATTGAGAATTGAGCATTGAGGATTGAGGGTTGAGGATTGAGGATTGAAGATTGAGGATTGAGTATTGAGGATTGAGGGTTGAGGATTGAGGGTTGAGGATTGAGGATTGAAGATTGAGTATTGAGGATTGAGGATTGAAGATTGAGGATTGAAAATTGATGACTGAGGATTGAGGATTGAGGATTGTGCATTGAATATTGAGGATTGAGTTTTGAGGACGGTGGCTTGAGGATTGAGGATTGAGGATTGAGGTTTGAGGATTGAGGATTGAGAATTGAGTGTCGAGTAATGAGGATTGAGCATTGAGGATTGAGGGTTGAGGATTGAGGATTGAAAATTGAGGATTGAGGATTGAGGATTGAGGACTAAGTGTTGAGGATTGAAGGTTGAGGTTTGAGGATTGACGATTGAGGATTGAGGATTCGGGATTGGGGTTGAGTATTGATGGTTGAGGATTGAGTATTGACGATTGAGGATTGAGGATTGAGGATTGAGGATTGAGGATTGAGGATAGAGGATTGTGGATTGAGCATTGAGTATTGAGTGTTGATGGTTGAAGGTTGAGGATTGAGAATTGATGATTGAGGATTGAGGATTGAGCATTGAGGATTGAGGGTTGATTACTGAGGGTTGAGGATTGAGGGTTCATGATTGAGGATTGAGGATCGAAGATTGAGGATTGATGATTGATGATTGAAGATTGAGGATTGAGTATTGGGGATATTCTATTGAGGATTGAAGATTGAGTATTGAGGATTGAGGATTGAGGATTAAGGGTTGAGGATTGAAGGTTGAGGGTTGAGGATTGAGGGTTGAGGATTGAGGATTGAAGATTGAGGATCGAGGATTGAGGATTGAAGATTGAGGATTGAAAATAGAGGATTGAGGATTGAGGACTGAGGATTAAGGGTTGAGGATTGAAGGTTGAGGTTTTAGGATTGACGATTGAGGATTGAGGATTGGGTATTGAGCATTGAGGATTGATGGCTGAGGATTGAGGATTGATGATTGAGGATTGAGGATTGAGGATTGAGGATTGAGGACTGAGGATAGAGGATTGAGGACTGTGGATTGAGGATTGAAGATTGAGGATTGAGAATTGATGACTGAGGATTGAGGATTGAGGATTGAGCATTGAATATTGGGGATTGAGGTTTGAGGACGGAGGATTGAGGATTGAGCATTGAGGATTGGGGATTCAGGATTGAGCATTGAGTATTGAGTGTTGAGGATTGAAGATTGAGGATTGAGAATTGATGATTGAGGATTGAGGATTGAGGATTGAGGGTTGACTACTGAGGATTGAGGATTGAGGATAGAGGATTGAGGACTGTGGATTGAGGATTGAAGATTGAGGATTGAGAATTGATGACTGAGGATTGAGGATTGAGGATTGATCATTGAATATTGAGGATTGAGGCTTGAGGACTTAGGATTGAGGATTGAGGATTGAGGATTGAGGATTGAGGATAGTGGATTGAAGGCTGAGGTTTGAGGATTGACGATTGAGGATTGAGGATTGAGGATTGAGGATTGAGGATTGTGCATTGAATATTGAGGATTGAGGTTTGAGGACGGAGGATTGAGGATTGAGAATTGAGGATTGATGTTTGAGGATTGAGGATTGAGAATTGAGTGTTGAGTATTGAGGCTAGAGCATTGAGGATTGAGGGTTGAGGATTGAGGATTGAGGATTGAGGATTGAGGATTGAGGATTGAGGATTGTGCATTGAATATTTAGGATTGAGGTTTGAGGACGGAGGATTGAGGATTGAGTATTGAGGATTGATGTTTGAGGATTGAGGATTGAGAATTGAGTGTTGAGTATTGAGGATTGAGCATTGACGATTGAGGGTTGAGGATTGAGGATTGAGGATTGAGGATTGAGGATTGAGGATTGAGGGTTGAGGATTGAGGATTGAGGATTGAGGATTGAGGATTGAGGATTGAGGTTTGAGGATTGGGGATTGAGAATTGAGAGTTGAGTGTTGTGTATTGAGGATTGAGCATTGAGGATTGACGGTTGAGGATTGAGGATTGAGGATTGAGGTTTGAGGATTGAGGATTGAGGGTTGAGGATTGAGGATTGAGGATTGGGGATAGAGAATTGAGCATTGAGGATTGAGGGTTGAGGATTGAGGATTGAGGATTGAGGATTGAGAATTGAGGAATGGGGATTGAGGGTTGAGGACTGAGGATTGAGCATTGAGGAATGAGGATTAACGTTTGAGGATTGAAGACTGAGCTTTGAGGATTGAGGATTGAGGATTGAGGACTGAGGATTGATGATTGAGGATTGTGCATTGAGGATTGAGTGTTGAGGATTGAAGATTGAGGATTGAGGATAGAGGATTGAGGATTGAGGATTGAGGATTGAGGATTGAGGATTAAGTGTTGAGGATTGAAGGTTGAGCTTTGAGGATTAATGATTGAGGATTCAGGGTTGAGGATTGAGGATTGAGGATTGAGAATTGAGCATTGAGGATTGAGGGTTGAGGATTGAGGATTGAAGATTGAGGATCGAGGATTGAGGATTGAGGGTTGAGGATTGAGGGTTGAGGATTGAGGATTGAAGATTGAGGATTCAGGATTGAGGATTGAAGATTGAGGATTGAAAATTGATGACTGAGGATTGAGGATTGAGGATTGTGCAATGAATATTGAGGATTGAGATTTGAGGACGGAGGATTGAGGATTGAGGGTTGAGGATTGAGGTTTGAGGATTGAGGATTGAGAATTGAGTGTCGAGTAATGAGGATTGAGCATTGAGGATTGAGGGTTGACTACTGAGGATTGAGGATTGAGGATAGAGGATTGAGGACTGTGGATTGAGGATTGAAGATTGAGGATTTAGAATTGATGACTGAGGATTGAGGATTGAGGATTGAGCATTGAATATTGAGGATTGAGGCTTGAGGACTTAGGATTGAGGATTGAGGATTGAGGATTGAGGATTGAGGATAGTGGATTGAAGGCTGAGGTTTGAGGATTGACGATTGAGGATTGAGGATTGAGGATTGAGGATTGAGGATTGAGGATTGTGCATTGAATATTGAGGATTGAGGTTTGAGGACGGAGGATTGAGGATTGAGGATTGAGGATTGAGGTTTGAGGATTGAGGATTGAGAATTGAGTGTTGTGTATAGAGGATTGAGCATTGAGGATTGAGGGTTGAGGATTGAGTGTTGAGGATTGAGGATTGAGGATTGAGGATTCAGGGTTGAGGATTGAGGATTGAGGATTGAGAATTGAGCATTGAGGATTGAGGGTTGAGGATTGAGGATTGAAGATTGAGGATCGAGGATTGAGGATTGAGGGTTGAGGATTGAGGGTTGAGGATTGAGGATTGAAGATTGAGGATTCAGGATTGAGGATTGAAGATTGAGGATTGAAAATTGATGACTGAGGATTGAGGATTGAGGATTGTGCAATGAATATTGAGGATTGAGATTTGAGGACGGAGGATTGAGGATTGAGGGTTGAGGATTGAGGTTTGAGGATTGAGGATTGAGAATTGAGTGTCGAGTAATGAGGATTGAGCATTGAGGATTGAGGGTTGACTACTGAGGATTGAGGATTGAGGATAGAGGATTGAGGACTGTGGATTGAGGATTGAAGATTGAGGATTTAGAATTGATGACTGAGGATTGAGGATTGAGGATTGAGCATTGAATATTGAGGATTGAGGCTTGAGGACTTAGGATTGAGGATTGAGGATTGAGGATTGAGGATTGAGGATAGTGGATTGAAGGCTGAGGTTTGAGGATTGACGATTGAGGATTGAGGATTGAGGATTGAGGATTGAGGATTGAGGATTGTGCATTGAATATTGAGGATTGAGGTTTGAGGACGGAGGATTGAGGATTGAGAATTGAGGATTGATGTTTGAGGATTGAGGATTGAGAATTGAGTGTTGAGTATTGAGGATTGAGCATTGAGGATTGAGGGTTGAGGATTGAGGATTGAGGATTGAGGATTGAGGATAGAGGATTGAGGATTGTGCATTGAATATTGAGGATTGAGGTGTGAGGACGGAGTATTGAGGATTGAGAATTGAGGATTGATGTTTGAGGATTGAGGATTGAGAATTGAGTGTTGAGTATTGAGGATTGAGCATTGAGGATTGAGGGTTGAGGATTGAGGATTGAGGATTGAGGATTGAGGATTGAGGATTGAGGGTTGAGGATTGAGGATTGAGGATTGAGGATTGAGCATTGAGGATTGAGGGTTGAGGATTGAGGATTGAGGATTGAGGATTGAGAATTGATGACTGAGGATTGAGGATTGTGGATTGTGCATTGAATATTGAGGATTGAGGAATGAGGACTGAGGTTTGAGGATTGAGGATTGAGAATTGAGAGTTGAGTGTTGTGTATTGAGGATTGAGCATTGAGGATTGAGGGTTGAGGATTGAGGATTGAGGATTGAGGGTTGAGGATTGAGGATTGAGAATTGATGACTGAGGATTGAGGATTGTGGATTGTGCATTGAATATTGAGGATTGAGGATTGAGGATTGAGGTTTGACGATTGAGGATTGAGAATTGAGAGTTGAGTGTTGTGTATTGAGGATTGAGCACTGAGGATTGAGGGTTGAGGATTGGGGATTGAGAATTGAGCATTGAGGATTGAGGGTTGAGTATTGAGGATTGAGGATTGAGGATTGAGGATAGAGGATTGAGGATTGACGGTTGAGGATTGAGGATTGAGGATTGAGGATTGAGGATTGAGGGTTGAGGATTGAGGATTGAGGATTGAGGATTGAGCATTGAGGATTGAGGGTTGAGGATTGAGGATTGAGAATTGAGCATTGAGGATTGAGGATTGAGCATTGAGGATTGAGGGTTGAGGATTGAGGATTAAGGATTGAGGATTGAGAATTGATGACTGAGGATTGAGCATTGTGGATTGTGCATTGAATATTGAGGATTGAGGATTGAGGATTGAGGTTTGAGGATTGAGGATTGAGAATTGAGAGTTGAGTGTTGTGTATTGAGGATTGAGCATTGAGGATTGAGGGTTGAGGATTGAGGATTGAGGATTGAGGATTGAGGATTGAGGATTGAGGATTGAGGGTTGAGGATTGAGGATTGAGGATAGAGAATTGAGCATTGAGGATTGAGGGTTGAGGATTGAGGATTGAGGATTGAGGATTGAGGATTGAGGATTGAGGATTGAGGGTTGAGGACTGAGGATTGAGCATTGAGGATTGAGGATTAACGTTTGAGGATTGAAGGCTGAGGTTTGAGGATTGAGGATTGCGGATTGAGGACTGAGGATTGATGATTGAGGATTGTGCATTGAGGATTGAGTGTTGAGGATTGAAGATTGAGGATTGAGGATAGAGGATTGAGGATAAAAGATTGAGGATTGAGGATTGAGGATTAAGTGTTGAGGATCGAAGGTTGAGGTTTGAGGATTGTTGATTGAGGATTGAGGGTTGAGGATTGAGGATTGAGGATTGAGAATTGAGCATTGAGGATTGAGGGTTGAGGATTGAGGATTGAAGATTGAGGATTGAGTATTGAGGATTGAGGGTTGAGGATTGAGGGTTGAGGATTGAGGATTGAAGATTGAGGATTGAGGATTGAGGATTGAAGGTTGAGGATTGTAAACTGATGACTGAGGATTGAGGATTGAGGATTGTGCATTGAATATTGAGGATTGAGTTTTGAGGACGGAGGATTGAGGATTGAGGATTGAGGATTGAGGTTTGAGGATTGAGGATTGAGGATTGAGTGTCGAGTAACGAGGATTGAGCATTGAGGATTGAGGGTTGAGGATTGAGGATTGAAAATTGAGGATTGAGGATTGAGGATTGAGGACTAAGTGTTGAGGATTGAAGGTTGAGGTTTGAGGATTGACGATTGAGGATTGAGGATTCGGGATTGGGGTTGAGTATTGATGGTTGAGGATTGAGCATTGACGATTGAGGATTGATGATTGAGGATTGAGGATTGAGGATTGAGGATAGAGGATTGTGGATTGAGCATTGAGTATTGAGTGTTGATGGTTGAAGGTTGAGGATTGAGAATTGATGATTGAGGATTGAGGATTGAGCATTGAGGATTGAGGGTTGATTACTGAGGGTTGAGGATTGAGGGTTCATGATTGAGGATTGAGGATCGAAGATTGAGGATTGATGATTGATGATTGAAGATTGAGGATTGAGTATTGAGGATATTCTATTGAGGATTGAAGATTGAGTATTGAGGATTGAGTATTGAGGATTAAGGGTTGAGGATTGAAGGTTGAGGGTCGAGGATTGAGGGTTGAGGATTGAGGATTGAAGATTGAGGATTGAGGATTGAGGATTGAAGACTGAGGACTGAAAATAGAGGATTGAGGATTGAGGACTGAGGATTAAGGGTTGAGGATTGAAGGTTGAGGTTTGAGGATTGACGATTGAGGATTGAGGATTGGGTATTGAGCATTGAGGATTGATGGCTGAGGATTGAGGATTGATGATTGAGGAGTGAGGATTGAGGATTGAGGATTGAGGACTGAGGATAGAGGATTAAGGACTGTGGATTGAGGATTGAAGATTGAGGATTGAGAATTGATGACTGAGGATTGAGGATTGAGGATTGAGCATTGAATATTGGGGATTGAGGTTTGAGGACGGAGGATTGAGGATTGAGCATTGAGGATTGGGGATTCAGGATTGAGCATTGAGTATTGAGTGTTGAGGATTGAAGATTGAGGATTGAGAATTGATGATTGAGGATTGAGGATTGAGGATTGAGGGTTGACTACTGAGGATCGAGGATTGAGGATAGAGGATTGAGGACTGTGGATTGAGGATTGAAGATTGAAGATTGAGAATTGATGACTGAGGATTGAGGATTGAGGATTGTGCATTGAATATTGAGGATTGAGGCTTGAGGACTTAGGATTGAGGATTGAGGATTGAGGATAGTGGATTGAAGGCTGAGGTTTGAGGATTGACGATTGAGGATTGAGGATTGAGGATTGAGGATTGAGGATTGAGGATTGAGGATTGAGGGTTGAGGATTGAGGATTGAGGATTGAGGAATGAGCATTGAGGATTGAGTGTTGAGGATTGAGTATTGAGGATTGAGGATTGAGAATTGATGACTGAGGATTGAGGATTGTGGATTGTGCATTGAATATTGAGGATTGAGGATTGTGGATTGTGCATTGTATATTGAGGATTGAGGATTGAGGATTGAGGTTTGAGGATTGAGGATTGAGAATTGAGAGTTGAGTGTTGTGTATTGAGGATTGAGCATTGAGGATTGAGGACTGAGGATTGAGGATTGAGAATTGAGGATTGATGTTTGAGGATTGAGGATTGAGAATTGAGTGTTGAGTATTGAGGATTGAGCATTGAGGATTGAGGGTTGAGGATAGAGGATTGAGGATAGAGGATTGAGGATTGAGGGTTGAGGATTGAGGATTGAGGATTGAGGAATGAGCATTGAGGATTGAGTGTTGAGGATTGAGTATTGAGGATTGAGGATTGAGGATTGAGAATTGATGACTGAGGATTGAGGATTGTTGATTGTGCATTGAATATTGAGGATTGAGGATTCAGGATTGAGGTTTGAGGATTGAGGATTGAGAATTGAGAGTTGAGTGTTGTGTATTGAGGATTGAGCATTGAGGATTGAGGGTTGAGGATTGAGGGTTGAGGATTGAGTATTGAGGATTGAGGATTGAGGGTTGAGTGTTGAGGATTGAGGATTGGGGATAGAGAATTGAGCATTGAGGATTGAGGGTTGAGGATTGAGGATTGAGGATTGAGGCATGAGAATTGAGGATTGAGGATTGAGGGTTGAGGACTGAGGATTGAGCATTGAGGATTGAGTATTAACGTTTGAGGATTGAAGGCTGAGGTTTGAGGATTGAGGATTGAGGATTGAGGACTGAGGATTGATGATTGAGGATTGTGCATTGAGGATTGAGTGTTGAGGATTGAAGATTGAGGATTGAGGATAGAGGATTGAGGATTGAGGATTGAGGATTGAGGATTGAGGATTAAGTGTTGAGGATTGAAGGTTGAGGTTTGAGGATTGATGAATGAGGATTGAGGGTTGAGGATTGAGGATTGAGGATTGAGAATTGAGCATTGAGGATTGAGGGTTGAGGATTGAGGATTGAAGATTGAGGATTGAGGATTGAGGATTGAGGGTTGAGGATTGAGGGTTGAGGATTGAGGATTGAAGATTGAGGATTGAGGATTGAGGATTGAAGATTGAGGATTGAAAATTGATGACTGAGGATTGAGGATTGAGGATTGTGCATTGAATATTGAGGATTGAGTTTTGAGGACGGAGGATTGAGGATTGAGGATTGAGGATTGAGGTTTGAGGATTGAGGATTGAGGACTGAGGATAGAGGATTGAGGACTGTGGATTGAGGATTGAAGATTGAGGGTTGAGAATTGATGACTGAGGATTGAGGATTGAGGATTGAGCATTGAATATTGGGGATTGAGGTTTGAGGACGGAGGATTGAGGATTGAGCATTGAGGATTGGGGATTGAGGATTGAGCATTGAGTATTGAGTGTTGAGGATTGAAGATTGAGGATTGAGAATTGATGATTGAGGATTGAGGATTGAGGATTGAGGGTTGACTACTGAGGATTGAGGATTGAGGATAGAGGATTGAGGACTGTGGACTGAGGATTGAAGATTGAGGATTGAGAATTGATGACTGAGGATTGAGGATTGAGGATTGAGCATTGAATATTGAGGATTGAGGCTTGAGGACTTAGGATTGAGGATTGAGGATTGAGGATTGAGGATTGAGGATAGTGGATTGAAGGCTGAGGTTTGAGGATTGACGATTGAGGATTGAGGATTGAGGATTGAGGATTGAGGATTGAGTGTTGAGGATTGAAGATTGAGGATTGAGGATAGATGATTGAGGATAAAGGATTGAGGATTGAGGATTGAGGATTAAGTGTTGAGGATCGGAGGTTGAGGTTTGAGGATTGATGATTGAGGATTGAGGGTTGAGGGTTGAGGATTGAGGATTGAGGATTGAGATTTGAGCATTGAGGATTGAGGGTTGAGGATTGAGGATTGAAGATTGAGGATTGAGTATTGAGGATTGAGGGTTGAGGATTGAGGGTTGAGGATTGAGGATTGATGATTGAGGATTGAGGATTGAGGATTGAAGATTGAGGATTGAAAATTGATGAGTGAGGATTGAGGATTGAGGATTGTGCATTGAATATTGAGGATTGAGTTTTGAGGACGGAGGATTGAGGATTGAGGGTTGAGGATTGAGGTTTGAGGATTGAGGATTGAGGATTGAGGATTGAGGATTGAGGATTGAGGGTTGAGGATTGAGGGTTGAGTATTGAGGATTGAGGATTGAGGATTGAGAATTGAGGATTGAGGATTGAGGGTTGAGGACTGAGGATTGAGCATTGAGGATTGAGGATTAACGTTTGAGGATTGAAGGCTGAGGTTTGAGGATTGAGGATTGAGGATTGAGGACTGAGGATTGATGATTAAGGATTGTGCATTGAGGATTGAGTGTTGAGGATTGAAGATTGAGGATTGAGGATAGAGGATTGAGGATTGAGGATTGAGGATTGAGGATTGAGGGTTGAGGATTGAGGGTTGAGGATTGAGGATTGAAGATTGAGGATTGAGGGTTGAGGATTGAAGATTGAGGATTGAAAATTGATGACTGAGGATTGAGGATTGAGGATTGTGCATTGAATATTGAGGATTGAGTTTTGAGGACGGAGGATTGAGGATTGAGGATTGAGGATTGAGGTTTGAGGATTGAGAATTGATGACTGAGGATTGAGGATTGAGGATTGAGCATTGAATATTGAGGATTGAGGCTTGAGGACATAGGATTGAGGATTGCGGATTGAGGATTGAGGATTGAGGATAGTGGATTGAAGGCTGAGGTTTGAGGATTGACGATTGAGGATTGAGGATTGAGGATTGAGTATTGAGGATTGATGTTTGAGGATTGAGCATTGAGAATTGAGTGTTGAGGATTGAAGATTGAGGATTGAGAATTGATGATTGAGGATTGAGGATTGAGGATTGAGGGTTGACTACTGAGGATTGAGGATTGAGGATAGAGGTTTGAGGACTGTGGATTGAGGATTGAAGATTGAGGATTGAGAATTGATGACTGAGGATTGAGGATTGAGGATTGAGCATTGAATATTGAGGATTGAGGCTTGAGGATTTAGGATTGAGGATTGAGGATTGAGGATTGAGGATTGAGGATAGTGGATTGAAGGCTGAGGTTTGAGGATTGAGGATTGAGGATTGAGGATTGAGGATTGAGGATAGAGGATTGTGCATTGAATATTGAGGATTGAGGTTTGAGGACGGAGGATTGAGGATTGAGAATTGAGGATTGATGTTTGAGGATTGAGGATTGAGAATTGAGTGTTGAGTATTGAGGATTGAGCATTGAGGATTGAGGGTTGAGGATTGAGGATTGAGGATTGGGGATTGAGGATTGAGGATTGAGGGTTGAGGATTGAGGATTGAGGATTGAGGAATGAGCATTGAGGATTGAGTGTTGAGGATTGAGGATTGAGGATTGAGGACTGAGGATTGAGGATTGAAGATTGAGGATTGAGAATTGATGACTGAGGATTGAGAATTGAGGATTGTTAATTGAATATTGAGGATTGAGGTTTGAGGACGGAGGATTGAGGAATGAGGATTGAGGATAGAGATTTGAGGATTGAGGATTGAGAATTGAGGGTTGAGTATTGAGGATTGAGAATTGAGAATTGAGGGTTGAGGATTGAGGATTGACGATTGAGGATTGAGGATTGAAGATTGAGGATTGATGACTGATGATTGAAGATTGAGGATTGAGGATTGAGGATTGAGGATTGAGTATTGAGGATTGAGGATTGATGATTGATGGCTGAGGATTGCGGATTGACGATTGAGGATTGAGGATTGAGGATTGAGGATTAATGATTGAGGAATGAGGATTGAGAATAGATGATTGAGGACTGAGGATTGAGGATTGAAGATTGAGGATTGAGAATTGATGACTGAGGATTGAGGATTGAGGATTGTGCATTGAATATCGAGGATTGAGGATTGAGGATTGAGGATTGAGGATTGAGGGTTGAGGATTGAGGATTGAGGATAGAGGATTGAGGACTGTGGATTGAGGATTGAAGATTGAGGATTGAGAATTGATGACTGAGGATTGAGGATTGAGGATTGAGCATTGAATATTGAGGATTGAGGCTTGAGGACTTAGGATTGAGGATTGAGGATTGAGGATTGAGGATTGAGGATAGTGGATTGAAGGCTCAGGTTCGAGGATTGACGATTGAGGATTGAGGATTGAGGATTGAGGATTGTGCATTGAATATTGAGGATTGAGGTTTGAGGACGGAGGATTGAGGATTGAGAATTGAGGATTGATGTTTGAGGATTGAGGATTGAGAATTGAGTGTTGAGTATTGAGACTAGAGCATTGAGGATTGAGGGTTGAGGATTGAGGATTGAGGATTGAGGATTGAGGATTGAGGATTGAGGATTGTGCATTGAATATTGAGGATTGAGGTTTGAGGACGGAGGATTGGGGATTGAGAATTGAGGATTGATGTTTGAGGATTGAGGATTGAGAATTGAGTGTTGTGTATTGAGGATTGAGCATTGAGGATTGAGGGTTGAGGATTGAGGGTTGAGGATTGAGGATTGAGGATTGAGGATTGAGGATTGAGGATTGAGGGTTGAGGATTGAGGATTGAGGATTGAGGATTGAGAACGGAGGATTGAGGAATGAGGATTGAGGATAGAGATTTGAGGATTGAGGATTGAGAATTGAGGGTTGAGTATTGAGGATTGAGAATTGAGGATTGAGGGTTGAGGATTGAGGATTGACGATTGAGGATTGAGGATTGAAGATTGAGGATTGATGACTGATGATTGAAGATTGAGGATTGAGGATTGAGGATTGAGGATTGAGTATTGAGGATTGAGGATTGATGATTGATGGCTGAGGATTGCGGATTAACGATTGAGGATTGAGGATTGAGGATTGAGGATTAATGATTGAGGAATGAGGATTGAGAATAGAGGATTGAGGACTGAGGATTGAGGATTGAAGATTGAGGATTGAGAATTGATGACTGAGGATTGAGGATTGAGGATTGTGCATTGAATATTGAGGATTGAGGATTGAGGATTGAGGATTGAGGATTGAGGGTTGAGGATTGAGGATTGAGGATTGAGGATTGAGGATTGAGGATTAACGTTTGAGGATTGAAGGCTGAGGTTTGAGGATTGAGGATTGAGGGTTGAAGACTGAGGATTGATGATTGAGGATTGAGCATTGAGGATTGAGTGTTGAGGATTGAAGATTGAGGATTGAGGGTACAGGATTGAGGACTGAGTGTTGAGGATTGAAGATTGAGTATTGAAAATTGATGACTGAGGATTGAGGATTGAGGATTGTGCGTTGAATATTGAGGATTGAGGTTTGAGGACGGAGGATTGAGGATTGAGGGTTGATGATTGAGGTTTGAGGATTGAGGATTGAGAATTGAGTGTTGTGTATTGAGGATTGAGCATTGAGGATTGAGGGTTGAGGATTGAGTGTTGAGGATTGAGGATTGAGGAGTGAGGACTGAGGATTGAGGATAGAGGATTGAGGATTGAGGATTAACGTTTGAGGATTGAAGGCTGAGGTTTGAGGATTGAGGATTGAGGATTGAGGATTGAGGATTGATGATTGAGGATTGAGCATTGAGGATTGAGTGTTGAGGATTGAAGATTGCGGATTGAGAATTGATGATTGAGGATTGAAGATTGAGGACTGAGTATTGAAAACTGAGAATTGAGGATATTCTATTGAGGATTGAAAATTGAGGATTGAGGATTGAGGATTAAGTGTTGAGGATTGAAGGTTGAGGTTTGAGGATTGACGATTGAGGATTGAGGATTCGGGATTGGGGTTTGAGGGTTGATGGTTGAGGATTGAGTATTGACGATTGAGGACTGACGATTGAGGATTGA
The DNA here is from genome assembly GCF_051401765.1 of Calliopsis andreniformis. Classification (NCBI taxonomy): domain Eukaryota; kingdom Metazoa; phylum Arthropoda; class Insecta; order Hymenoptera; family Andrenidae; genus Calliopsis; species Calliopsis andreniformis. The sequence continues at coordinate 774,203 of NW_027480608.1, forward strand.
GGATTGAGG